>NW_009916771.1:18229-63433 GCF_000696875.1 Nestor notabilis | reverse complement strand
AGATTTATATATATATTTATATTTATATATAGAGATCATTAAATGTTTACAAAGAACAATGTTGTTACAAATACAATACTATGCTTTTCCCAACGCTTTACAATAATTTCTATTCACCCTCTTTTACAGAACAATAGTACTTCATTGCCTAGGTACTGTGCTAAATATGTGCAAGAGATCTCAACCACACTGCAGTCTTCAGTAATACACTTCATTTAGAAAACAAGCAAAGCAAGCAAACCTGGAAGTCCCAACTGAGTCTCAAATGCAAACAAGACTCAAAACAAATGTGTGAAACTTGCCAATAAAAAATATAAGGGACATTTCATCCTTAATGTAAACACTGAAGAGTTAATTAGAGTGTATGAAGTGGCAAGGATGAAAAAGAATTCAGGTCTGTCCCCAAAGAAGGAATGTAAACCAGCAGTTTGCTCCTTTGAATCTGTCAGAAAATCATGTGTAATTTAAGAAACTCCCACAACAGTCTAGAGAACTGTCAGCTTTCCCCTTCAAGCTCCTTTTTCTTGAAACTCTTTCCCTTTACAAAGTAAAACAGGATTGTTCACAAGACTGTTATCAGAAGTGTGCATGCACTATGGAGCTCCCAGTTTAGAAATCTTATGCACACACTGTAAGTGGAAAAACTGAGATTTTTTTTTGCTAGACTCTGATCCTGCAAGTATTCACCTGCTTAATGTGAAGCACCAATTTATCACAGACTGTGGAAGCACGCAAGTGTCAGCAACTTCACGGAATCTTGGCTGCAAAATTTTCAAAGAAACAGTTGCTTAATCTCTAAGTACATTTGCATGTTCAGGTTTTCATAATTTCCCAGTGAAGTGAGTTAAAGACCCCACCATATGAGCTGGACAGAACCACAGAAACAAGTGAAGCAGAGGGTGTAAACATAGCAGGAACCAGAAGCATACTAACTGTGTCTTCAAGAGTTCACTAAGTTTCCTCAGGCAACTCATGGGAAGGCTGCACTGCATATAATCTTCTAAATTGTACATGGTTATATATCATATTTACATATATTACTATATATGTGGAAAGTTCGGGGAAAAAAGTTCAAATGATCATAAACCAGATGTCTACAGTTAAATAATATACTCACAAGTCGTTCACTATCTAGTTGCATCAGTCAGGTAGCAGAGGTAAGTACTAACCTGGAATACTAACACTGTTCTCTTGTGCAATCTGCTATTCTGGAGGTTCGGATTAAATCATATAACAAGAACTGCAGTAAAATCAAGTCGTCATACATTAATCTCAACACTAAAACATACTCATTTACTACAATAGCTTATGCACCACTCCATTCTTTCTTCTAAATATTTACTGCCCACTGAAATACTAAGCTTATTCTCTACATCTGATCAGCCCCTGGATATCCATGATTTCTGAAAGCCAAAAATGGACCTCTGGCAAGAGTGCTCAATGGTTCTTAGCAGTGTTTGCACCAAGTGTGCAGATGCATGTACAAGCACACTCATCCACTTCCATGAAACTCCGTAGTAATGTCCAGGTATCGTTACTGGACTGCAAACAATACATTGGACAGTCCACCCCACAATAACAGAAACAAGTGTCTGTTATCCAAGAGCAAAGCAGAAGTGGTCTGTGGCTGTGTGTGGCCTGCTCTTGTTTTCATCTCACTGAGCCTTTCTGATATAGTCACAACAGAGCAAACTGTTTCTTTAAAAGAAATCAACGCATTAGCCTGGACTAAATGCATGGTTCAATTTCAGCATAAATGCCAGTATACAGTCCAGCTAAAAAGTAACTACAGAGAATGGAGAATTTTCCTCTCAGTAGGAAGACAAGCCACTGCTTATTCCCTCCTACCCTTAAAAAACAACCAAGCCCCTTTTTCCCCTTTTGTCTCTAGCATGCAAGTTAGAGGCCAATTAAATCCTACAGTTAATACATCCCTACAGTTTATCATCTTCATACAAGTGCATATAGTATACATATATCTCCTTTAAGTGCTATACATATGGAAAAAAAATCACAAGGTGAATTATATAACAAAATAAATAAGTTTATCCCCACTTCATCCACTGCCACTGTTATCTATTTAACGAACTAAAGAGAAAGTCAGTAAAATTAGACAGGTCTTTGGACAAAAATATATGTTAAAACTGGCTCAGAGAGCAAAATTACTTAGAATAGTCTGCAGATCTCTTATATTCAAACTTCATAAATAGCAAGCACAATTTTAAAAAGGTCTATATACACTGGCACACATGGTTGTGTGCACCGAATTCGGAATGAAGAGCCTAGAAAAAGTGTAGCTCTCCATGAAATCCCCTCATTATTTCTCTTGTAGATATTTAAAGATCCTCCCCCCCTCCTTTAACCTCTAAAATAGGCAAGGGACTATAAGACATGTTGCATTTGAAAACAAAGTAGAAGAAAAGAAGTTAGAAACCTGGGGGCAGAGAGGAGGAGGCAGCTGTAAAAAATGCCTCTCAAATGACTGAGTGTAAATAAAGACAAGTGTAACATGTTTCAGCAACTCACAAAGTACCTTTTGGGGTCCTACTATCATGAAGAACTGAAAACAGAGGGGAATTTAAAGGTGTATATTTGGCCAGTCCATTTTACAATAGCAGCATCTATTGAGTCTTCATAATCAGATAATTCTTCCTGAGGGTGAAACTATCTTTTTGGTACTTTTCCTACAGACATAAACTTTTAATACTGAGCTCAGTGTCTGTGGGAAAATAGGGCAAGAAAAGCAAAGACACATGCAGGACATCCAATTGAACACTTTTCACCCTATACTTCTTTCTGTTTGGTAAAGACATTTCACTCAGCAACATTTAATTTATTCAGTTCGTAAGATTATAGCCACAAAAATAAAACTGATTATGTAGCATGAAGCAGAGTCAATCTTCTTTGTGAATCCTGTGAACAATGCTGCTGTTATTTTCCTGGTTTGCATGTGGAACTGAAGTTTCACTTATATTAAGATGCAACCAAAATAGTCCCATAGGTGTATTTAGCCCCTTCCGAAAATACAGGAGAATGGTGTGAAGAGGAAAAAGGGAGGGAGGAAAGAGAGACAGTGTATTTGTGTCTGTGAAGGAGAGAGAGAGAGATTGAGAAATGCCTCTGCAGACACAGAAATGCAGCACTAGAGAAACAAGCACTAATGAGGAAAAACATCCTCCATGCACATTGTGACGGTGAGGTGTAGGCTTTAGATGTAAACTGGTTGCTCCTGCGCAGTCAACAGTCTGTACATGGCAGCTGGCATAGTCTTCATATGAATCTAGAGAAAACACAGCAAGTTAATCAATGTTCCTAACATGTGTACTACAAGAGCATTGATGAGGGAGCTAGCTAAGGACAGAAAGAAAAGAGTAAAACCCAACGGTTTTTGTACCCTTATTAGGTGGTAATTTTATGAAACAGTATGTTAGTATCAGTCACAGAATCATAGAACAGCTAGGGTTCGAAAAGACCTTAAGATCATCTAGTTCCAACCCCCCTGCCATGGGCAGGGACATCTCACATTAGACCATGATGCCCAAGGCTCTGTCCAACCTGGCCTCGAACAGGGACGGAGCATTCACCACTTCTTTGTGGACACTTCGTATTTTCAGATTAGTGAACTTGTAAAACACAGGAGAACTGCGGGTAAATAATAAAAGAAATAGTATACTGGCTTGCTCTCACTTCCACTTTTTAATTGCAACTGGCTAATGGAGGCACAGTCACAGAGTTATGGAACAGTTGAAGGGACCTTTGAAGATCATATAGCCCAAACCCTGCTGCTCCAGGCAGGGACTTCTACCACTAGACCAAGTTGCTCAGAGATGAATTCAACCTGGCTTTGAAAATTTCCAGGGATAGGGCAGCTACAACTTCGCCGGGCAACCTCTTCCAGTGTCTCACCACCCTTATGTGCAACCTAAATTTACCCTCTTTCAGTTTAAAACCATTGTCCTGTTACAACAGGTCCTGATAAAATCTCTCTCCCCATCTTTCCCATAGGCTCCCTTTAGGTACTGGAAGGTTGCTATAAGGTCTCCCTGGAGCCTTCTCTTCTCCAGGCTGAACAACCTCAACCTTCTCAGCCTTCCTTGATAGGAGAGATGCTCCATCCCTCTGCCCATTTCTGTGGCCCTCCTCTGGACCTGCTCTAACAGGTTTTGTTCTGGGGACCCCAGAGCTGGATGCAGTACTCCAAGTGGGGTCTATGATGAGAGGGGAGTAGTGGCGGAGAAGCACCTCCCTTGATCTGCTGGTCATGCTTCTTTTGATGCAGCCCAGGACATTACTGGCTTTCTGGGCTGCAAGTTCACATGGCTAGGTCCAAGTTTTCATCCACCAGTACCCCTGGTCCTCCTCTGCAGGGTTGCTCTCAATCACTTCATCCCCCCAGCCCGTACTGATACCAGGGGTTCCCAGACCTATGGGCAGAACCTTGCACTTAGCCTTGTTGAACTTCATGAAGTTCACATCGGCCCACTCCTCAAGCCTACCAAAGTCCCTCTAATAGCATCTCTTTCCTCAAGCTTAGGAACTGCACCATTGAGCTTGGTGTCACCCATAAACTTGCTGAAGGTGCACTCAGTTCCACTGTCTCTGTCACTGATGAAGATATTAAAAAGTACTGGTCCCAGAATGGTCCCTTAAGGGATAATGTTTCTTACTGGTTTCCACTGTTTGTTGCTGGTTACAGTGATGAACTATGTTATATTGCCTAGACACGTTGCCTGCTCTTACCTCACCAACAGCATTTGAGAGAATATGAACGATTTTCTCATGCGGTGTTGCTACAACACTCTGTCCATTGATTTCAATGATCCGATGGCCAACACGCACACCTCCTCGCTCTGCTATACCCCCTCTCATAAGGCTACAGATCTGGAAAGGAAAGAACAAATTTATCAGGGTCTGGATAAGGAACAGAGGCTTCAGATTACCCATTTTTGCCTGTAAACTGCAAATCGGCATTTAAACACAGAGGCTTGCAACAAATTCTAAAATGTAATCAATCACTGATTCAAAGTAAAATTTGCTAGTGACAAATGAGTAATTCTCTTCCAAAAGCAGAACAAACTGTCAGAAAAGGCTATGTTGTACATCACATGCATTGGTTTGGAAATAAAAGAATATATGAAAGACCACAGTTTAACAATGTTCAGGATGCAGAGGTCTTACAACAGAAGAGGATCAAGGGCAGTCTTTCTTGTTTGAGATCATGAAACGGCTTGCTTAGATGCATGAATGATGTACAATGAAAGCAGCCTCTGCTACACATTTTTGTTTCTCTAGCCTAAAAAAAATTATCTCTTCCTCTGGCTGGCTTCAAAGTTGTGAACTAAGTGGAGTCACAAACAAAATAACTCTGAGTAACTTACCTTTTATATCTTAGACTTAACATACATGCAAAGTCCTGTTTACTGAGAGGGAGAGAACAGCAGCTTCCCTCTTCCCATGCTAGAACTTACCCACAAATGGGTAAGAATTTCTGTGCATATTTAAGCTTAACCAGAGAGTGCGGAAGCTACTTACAATCCCATTCTGCACACTGAAGCCCAACTGGTATCTGAGGTCTGGTCTTCTGATCAAGACTGTGGTTACTGGAGGACACCTAACTATGTTCAGTTTAACCCAGGCCTGGTTTTTCAAACCCTGTGAAAAGAAATCACCATGAAAAATGCTCGCAAAGACAGAGTAAAATGTTTAACATAAGCACCGGAGAGGAGAAGCATTAAAACTTTGACATGGGAACAGCCATGAACAAACAGCTCTTTGTATGCATTCTAACTGAATCTGGTCACTAATGCCAGACAAAAGCATCAGAATATTAAATGAAATGAATGATAAATTATCAAATTTTTCTTGCCAAGAAGCTGACACAGTTCTTTTAAGAAAACTAGTTTCCTGTTGGCAATGTCTTTGTTTGATAACATAAGTCATATATAAGAAGAATACTGAACAGGTCTAATGCAGCTCACCAAAAAAAACAACAACTGTGGCTGGGAAATAAAATTGTAAATAAGTAGCTTATATAGTTACGAATAAATGGCTTCCCTACTGGGATATAACAAATTCTGCCAAGCAAATAGCAGGTTCTGATCACATCATGCTTGTACAGGCAGTACTCCTTATTTCTGTGCCTTCTCCCTTCTAAACAAGTTGTATCACATTCACCATGAACTCCTTTTCTATGAGAAGAAAACTGAGGGAGGAAAATTTATTTTTACTGTCATAGTGGTAAAACACTGGAACTAATTACCCAGAGAGGTTGTGGAGTTGCCAGCCTTGGAATTATTTAAATCCTAGTTGGGTATACCCCTAAGCAACCTTCTCTACCTTGAACCAAAGTGTTGGTCTAGACTTTTTTCTGAATATTTTTCGGATATTTTTCTGAAATGCTTAATTAGCCAAAAATAGGTGCATAAATAAAATCCACATTAAGAAAGAAATGCCTTATAAAGAATACAGCAACTTCCACATTACTTAATACAACACCCAACAATTCCATTACCTACTTCTGAATTCCTTTTATTCCTTTTATAGGTACAATTGAAATCTAGGTCCCACTGCAATGAAGAGGTGTCTGACACTGACTACAAAAGGTTAATTCTGACAAATATTTCCTATTATAGCTAAGGTAACACTCTGAAGTCTTTACATCCAGTTTACTGCTGCTGATTCTGTTGATCTACACTCCAGATTCAGCAGTGATTTGAATGACTAGACTGGTATGCTACCAGGGTGAACTGCCTTAGAGTCTGTTTGCTTGTCGGTACCTTAAACTGGATGCAACTATCACATGGGAAACAGGTGCCCTCACTTCCACACCTTGGTGAGCTCAGCTTTGCTCTTTGTTGAAAGTGGCTCCAAGAGAATGGGCATGTGACCACAAAATGGCAAAGCACATGGCTGTGGGAACTGCCTCTTCTCCACTCTCAGGAGACAGAAGGTATGAAATCCAACTCCATGATTATGTTAACTCCTCCACTCTGGTGAGGAGTTAGCAGCACACTCCACATGCTCAAGGGTCATTCATCTTCTATATGCAGGTCTTCACAACAACACACACTGTAGAAGACAGGGACTAATCAACCTATACTAAGATGTGGGTACCATGTTTACTCAAAAGTTATGGGGCTTTTGCCGCAGGCTTCTAAATCCAGAGTAGTAGGAGTCATGCAGAGTACCAGAGATGTCCATTTCTATGAGGAATTTAGGTGTCTAATTTCAGTCATCTGAGTTCACTCAGGTTACATGCCCTCAGCAGAGTCGATATGTTGCACTCTTACTTCCCTAATAAATGTGTGAAGTTTTATATGTATTCTTTGAAAAAAAGTGATATGATTCCTGACAAAGGTTTTCTTACTTTTTTACAGAAAGTGCATGCATTTAAAAACTACTAATTTCCAGTATTATGCATACTGGTAATATATGCTGATCAGAAACCATTTGACTGACTTTATTTGCTTATCTAGTCCCTAAGTCTGCTTGTGATTGTAGCCAGCACCAGATGCTTGTGAAAAAGATAAAAGTAGCGTAATACAATTAGGGAGTAACCACCACATATGGAAAGCTTCTTCCAAGCTCTGTCAGTCTGCAACTGGTTTATGGCCAATTAGTAGCAGAGATTATATCCATAATACTGAAATTATCTTATTTGAAGTGCTTGCAAGATATTCTTCTTATTTACGTAATACTCTCATCTATTCATAAGATCCTTAATGCATGCTAAAGAAATCTGAAATCCTGAGATATTTTTGCCATATTTAACTGTATGCTGAGATCATTCAGTGGTAAATATACTTGTTACCAAAAGCACAGTATGAACAGCTCCAGATGCATGGCTATGAAGACCTGCAGACAAACAGACTATCTTCTCTTTAGGAACACAACATAAATGGTTAGAGTTCCTATAGCAAGTTAACTATCAGTCAGGAAGAGAAATGTCTGCAGAAGCTGGAAAAAGCAAAGTGGGTTATTTCTATTTTGAGAAAGGACTGATGAGCACAATGAGAAGTCCATCTGACAAAGCTCTGAATCAGAGAAGCTTAATTCATCATAGTTTTAGAAATTTTTTTTTTACTTTGTAGATTTACTTTGTAAATGAAAAATACTTTACAATTTTATCAAGTACTAAATTAAAAAAGCATATTACATAATACAACTTGTTACCAGAAAGTTGCCTAACAAGTAAGTTTAACAGGCATATTACTAGAAATCAGAGAAGGATTTCTGTATAGTACACTACCACCATTATATTACCTGTCTACAGGACATACTATGATTTGCAGGAGCTCTCTGGGGCTATTTTGATAAATAACAAAGTCCATATACCTTAATCTCAAACATTCCCTGATAATGCATCTTTCCACCTCTTGAAACTCTGATGCTGAAATACCTATTCCCTTCTATGCTATGGCTACCCCCGCCACTGTTCCATTTGATCTGCATGCTTTTTGCAGTCACACACTTTTCTGACAAGAAGAAGAAAACTTTTAATTAAAATATCCCATTAGCCAAGTACAGAGAAGCATCAGACTTCTAAATATATCGAGCAAAGTTCCTGCAGAGGATAAGTACTTCTTTAATTTAAATTTTAAAAGTTTTAAAAATAGTTGAAAACAAACAAAAGGTATCAGTTCTATTTCAGACAGATACTAGGAGGCATTAAAGCAGCTGATATGGCCAGGACAATTTAGGCAGCTGTGCCTCCATTTGTCACATAAAATTTTAAGCATGCATCTTTTAATATCTTCCTTCTGAACAAAATATTCTTTCGTGAAGTTCTGCACAGAGTCCTTTTCTACACAAGTAAATGGCATGGCTCACTGTCTGGGAATCAGCAAATTGATGTAGCTTAATTCCCACTGTAGTTCAAAGATCATAAAATGGAAAATGGTATACAAACATTTTTTCTAAGAATTTACAAGTTCTGTACTTTCTGCTCTCCTAATATGTAACCCTTTTAAAACGTGTAACTTCCAGAACATTCTCCTCACCTTTATAATGCTTTGACAGGTTGAGAGTGGTAAACCAACCAAACTGGTCCCATTGATTGACATGATCTGGTCCCCTATGTTCAGCTTCCCAGACTTCTCTGCTGGTCCTCCATGCATCATGTTGGCTATGATAACTGTAGGCAAAATGGATCCCCAGCCAGACTCCACAATTACCACACCTAGGATTTCTCCTTTTTGCTTTTCAATGTAAACCTGTATCATAAGAAAAAATGTTTCAAGAAGTTTCTTCACATTTATGGAACTACCATCACTCCCCTCCAAACATTCATATAACCAAGAAATATATACTCCTCCTTATTTGAAACCTGCCTTCCTAATTCTAAGGTAAAACAAAATAAAGTACACATTTTACAACATTTCATTTGTATTCAAACATGAGATAATCAGCACTACATAATATAGATTTTGCTTAGTGTGAAAAACCCTTCACAACATACGAACAGAAGAAATTGGAGTCGAAGACACTCAGCTGCCCTGGGCTTCAGCAGACAAAGGTAAACAGCAAGAGACTGCAAGAGTTGATGACTGTGGATTGGAAAACCACTACCTGTGTACAGGTACACTGGTTCATCTTTATTATCTGAGATACAAAATACTTTAAAATATAGAATTGGCCACTTCTGCAAATACCTGTGCCTCTATAAATCTTTTATTATTTACTGTTGTCCTGGTTTCAGCTGGTATAGAGTTAATTTTCTTCCTAGTAGCTGATGCAGTGCAGTGTTTTGGCTTAAGTCTGAGAACAATGATGATAACATACTGATGTTTTAGTTTTTAGTCAGTAATGCTTACTCTTATATCAAGGACTTTTCAGTCTTATACTCTGCCAGTGAGAAGGGGCACAAGAAGCTGGGAGGAAGCAGAGACAGGACACCTGACCCAAACTGGCCAAAGCGGTATTCCATACCACAGCATGTCATGCCCAGTATAGAAACTGGGGGAAGTCACCCAGACGGGACCAATTGCTGGTCAGGGATGGGCTGAGTATTGGTCAGTGAGCAATTGTACTGTGCGTCACTTGTCTTCCTTGGGATTTATTTTTCTCACTTTTGTTGTCTCCCTTTTAATGACAATCATTATTATCTAATAATAATAATATTTTAATTTATTTTGATTATTAAACTGTTCTTACCTCTACCTACAGGTTTTACCTTTTTTTGCGATTCTCCTTCCCATCCCCTTGTGTGGGGAGGAATGTGGGAAATGAGCAGCTGTGTGGTACTGAGTTGCCATCTGGGGTTAAACCATGACAACTGTAATCTCTTAAACTGTATTAATCTGTTAATCTCTCTTAAATTCATTTTCAAACATGTCAGAAAATTGTTTGGTAAAAATAATACAAATAGATGGTAAACCATTTCACTGATGATAAATTTGGGGTTCACTGTTTGCCTTTGAAACAGAACTGAGGACAGGGTGCCCTACTTGAGAAGATATTCTAAACTCACTGAGGTCATTTATACAAAGTAGTAATGGTTTTCTGATTTCTGCCAGCATGGATCTGCAAGTAGCACAGAGCAGCTTAATGCTGTTTCAGAAGAAAAATGAGACATACATCTTTGCAGTTTTCAGATTTGGAGAAGTGTATCAGGTCATCATTGTACATGTCCTGGGTATTGAGCAAGTCACTATATTCCTTCTGGCTGAGGTCTTCTGGGTTGATTCCGTTTGCCCTCAGAAATTCCTGGTAGGCCACACTGAATGCTTGACCTATGGACTGTGCAATCAGCTGTGCCTGTAGCAGTTCCCAGAGAAGAAAAAAGAAAAAGGTGAAACATTATGATGGTCTTGTCCACTGACACCTTCTATGTTACAATCACACTCAAAAATAGATCATCAAGTTAATGAACCTAGGTCAGTAACCTAGATGAGGAAACAAATGCAGACTTAAAATTCATACACATGTATCTTCTCTCCAGGAGAAGATAACTCCCATTTAGACACGCAGCATTTGGACATATCACTAGGGTTCAGCTCACCTGAAGATCCAGCTCTAAATAAAGTTGAAAATTTGGTGATGTCACCCTATTCCAAGCAGAGACACATTCTAGACAATACCTGCTCAAGGGCTTACAGCTTTTATGTCAGTTACTGGGTAAATTATTCTAAATATACAACTGTCTCAGAAGAAGGAAAAGTGACAGTGATAAATACAAGACAGAGTTATTCCTTACATCCTCAGACTCAAAGACATGGCAAATCATTTTGTACTGCCTCTTTCCATCTTGGGAAGGGTGAGATGCTTCCACATTATCTTGGGAGTTAGACCGTGGCATTCGCCTACGAGCCATCAAAACAACTATATTTCCTATATCTGCAATGTAAGAAATGGTCCGCAGGGGATGATCCATCATGGTTTCCTGAGGAATAAAAAAAACAACATGAGCAGTCTTTTCAACAAAGTTCTTATTGCTCACCTAGTATTATGAAAGCAAACAAATTGCAGTATAAGACCTTTGTTAAGTGAAGTCTGTAATACCTGTCATACATGAAGATGCTGATAGAAAACAAGAGCTTCACTTTCTAGAAGTAAAGCAAAGAGCAGATTTTACAAATTAAAGTTGTGTTTTCTGCAGAAAAGCACATAAAGACCTCAATAACAGAACCTGAATACACTCGGCATGTATGTACAAAGGACTATCAACTTCATATTATCATAACCAAACATTTTGGGCTACTTTTGACACAATCAATACTCAATGCACCATGGCTTACAAGAAATGGGCTGACTGCAATTAGCTTACCCGCAAATTCTACTGATTTCTACACAGACACACCAGAGTAATTGCACATATGACATGGTTCTTGAGCATGGATTTCTTACTAGGAAATCCTGGAGGGAAATACAAAGGCCAGCAGTTTTTGAAGGACGAATTTTAGAAGGTAGGTGAATGTCTATTTCAGTAGCCTACTACCACAATGCTGGCAAACGTGTCTTTGTCTATATACCTGTGTGTCTGCATTCAGTACTTTTATTCTCTGTGTAGAAATGAAGAGGTCCACTTCAGTCATGGGTTGAGATTCACCTTCTGGGGCCTGCAAGTAAATAGATTAGAGTCAAACAAACACATTAGGTAACTTAATTACTAAGGATGTTAGCTCACAAACAGGGGTGCACTAAGACACAGTCACCAGAACAGCAATGCAAGATAAGAGTATTAGACTGCAGAAGCTAAACACAAAGATACGGAAACTATAGATATATATATGTGATAGTCAATACTATCTGAAAAAAATGCTAACCCCATAAAAGCTTCCCTGATATTTTCCCCTATTCAGTAAGTTTATATCTGACTGCAACATGAACTATATAAAGATTTCACCATAATCAAAATGATTCTCCCATTTTCTCCACAATATGAAGCCCACTTAAAAGGTTTTTCATACAGCCATAGAAAGGCCTAACAACAACTCTTGCCTGAGGAATTTCTATATGGGCTAACAGTGACTGCTAAGACCAGCGAAAAAACTTGTACCACAGGTGGGTACAGTTTAACCAATTCATAATGCAGTTCTGGTAAGAAGACCTTCACAGTCAGACAATATACTATTCAAGCACTAACCCACTTTAGAAGTCGTATTTTGTTAGCAGGAAGCAAACACTTGTATTTTTTATTTTTTTTTTTTAAATTAGATTTGTTAAAAGATACTTAAAAACTCCACAAATGAAATTTATTACTAGTATGAGTCAATCTCCACATATTACAGTGTGTATACACATAAACTTTTTTCTTTTTTGCATCCAGCAATTTGACACATCTGTCAATCAAACAAAACACTCTTATAAAAAAGATGATAAAATAAAATTAAAAAAGACTGAGTTTTAATCTATCATTTTACAAGTTAAAACCTATGCCATATCAGTCCTGCTTCTCCAGTATGCATTTTGGGTACTGCCTGTAACCGTTTGATAAATCCAATATTTACTCTATTTCTAATATGAAATGGCTAATGATAAGCAACAAAAAATGGCCAATCAGGCAACTGATTTCTGAGAAATGTTAACTTGTATGGTGGCTCAGAAATAAATCTAAAAGAACCTTGCTGGATGCAGAAAATAAAAACACAAAATAAAAAGAAAAGCAAAAACCCTCCCAGAAAACAAAAGAACAGGCATAACATCAAGCTGATGGAGTTTGTACTGCACCTTCTTCCTGCTTTTGGCTAATTTCTGGGCCATCTGCTTAGCATGGAACAAACAGAGACAGGAGAATAGTTAGAAAAGAACTTACAGAGACTCCAAGTCAAGCAGGAATCTGCATGCTTAATGCCAGGGCTCAGAGACTACTAGCTGTTCTAAATTAGTCCCTGCTTAGAATAATTTTCTCCTTTACTCTTTTTAAAGTATTAAAAAAAAATAAAAAAAAATTTCATGTTTAGCACAGTTACTTTAAAAACTTGAAAGAAACTGCACCAAAAGAGTCAGGAAGAATAAAAAAGGATTTTTTTTTTTTTTTTTTTTTAAAGAGAGAAACCCAGAGCTTCTCTCATTTACAACAGTGAAAAGCATGTTACTTCTTCTGAAGCAATACCATTGTAAATGGTCAGAGAAGAATCTTAACCATTACAACTGCATCTCTTTTCAATCTAAAGAATTAGAATTCTAGAATTAGAATCTGAAGAATTAGACTCAAGTTTCCTAATGCCCTCCTACTTAAACAATCTTCAGAAAATAACCTCCCTAAAAGTATGCTACCTTTTTCTGGAGAAACAAATTCAGAAGGTAACTTGCACCTCCATTTTCTTTCCCTTCTGTGCAGATACACCGATACCAATGTTAGCACTGCGTATCTGGACAGCAAGGTTTCCTGTGACACCTGCACAAAGGCATGTCCGTACTACCATATTTTTTCAAGAAGGCAGCGGAGCATGTGCTTTGGTTCCACAAACTCCTGAAAACAGATCTCTTGACCCTAGGCAGTTTAATTGACTTCTATCCGGAGATGTATCAACCCCTTGCAACAAACTGATTCTTTATGTGCTACTACTGTGGCAACAGTAACGACACAAATAAGCCCTCTTTCTACAGTCCCGCAGTAATTAATTCAAACCAAGGTAAATTGAACTTACAGACCTGCTTTACTAAAGAAATGCAATACTCACCAGGCTGGCAGATATCCTTTTACTTCCAACAGTAACAGCCTCTTAGCTAATTAAATTAACTTATATTTGTCGTGGGAAGGAGGCTTACAATTACAGGCTTCACCGAGAGGCATGGCTACTTTTATGAAGAACAAACAGAAGGCCTGAATCACAAAGCACCTCAAACGTTTTATACTGATGCTCACAACTTAAATCTGTCAGGTTTTGCCTAAACAAAACTCAAAGCAGCTACTGAAACTTGAGATGATGCTGCTTATTTATAAACATTCTCACATTAGCTTTTAGTCACCTTTTTAAAACTAAGACATATTTGATAGCCTGGTGTCCTGGGATTGCAAAATAAAGCAAAAGCAATTAGAATCGCCTCATGCTGCAGGCTCTTCATTACATTGATATTAATTTACACTGGACACTCATTTTGAATAACAGCTGCCTACCATACACTGGACAAGGGGGAGATACTCACGAGAAAAAGCATTTAAATTGCTTTCCAAAATCAAGATTCCCTTCAACCTTCAATTTCCCTCCCTCCTCCAACTTCACAGAGTGATTGGCCTCACAAAAGAAGAAAAACACAGGCCAAAAAGAAGAAAAAGTGGGGAAAAAATATCCTTGAGCTAGAGGTTTACAATGCAGAATCAAAGATTAATCGAAATACACTATCATTCAATTTATTGAAATTCTGTTCTTGCAATGGAAGCATCTTATTTTCTATTTTTTGAAGAATGACTTTCAAATATTTAGTAACACTAATGTAATGAAATGGAAAAACAGATTTTACTAAGCGATTTAACACTGCACAAAAACATCAGAAAAGAAAGTAAGGCCCATGGAAAAAAAACCAAATTAGTATAATTCTATGCAAGACGCCTTATCAGACAAATCCTTTTTATCACCACATTATTTTGCTAATTTAGATCAGAAGATTCATTCTATATTTTTAGGAAAAAAAAAGGCCAAATCCAAAACTACCAAATCTAAACAAAATTTTTTTGTTTGTTTGTTTCTTTTTGTTTTGGTTGTTTGGGTTTTTTTTCTTTCGTTTAATATTCAGACTCTAGGTTTTTTATTGAAGGTAAATAAAATTTAATTATTTACTTAGTAGAAATTCTGAAATTAGAAATTGTTAAGAACCAGCAAGCTTCCACTTAAGCTACAGGGATGTCTTAAATATACTAATGCCTATTTAATCTATACAAATAAAGTACTGCAACTCAGTGAACACCAAGATGACACTGAGTAAACCAAATGTACAGAATATCAAACTATTTCCACATATGGGTATGATCTTAAATTACATTCAGTAATTAAATCAGTTGCTATCTAAAAATGTTCAAACCTGTCACACAGGTAAAATGTGCTAATGAAAAATCAAAATTAAAGTTAATCTTTAGTTCACATGTGAAATGTTACAACGCAGATCAGCTGTGAATTGTAACCATGAACATCTTTTTTGCTGTTAGAAGTATTATGGATGCATTCCAAGTAAAATGTGAAAAGATATTTCTTTCTGTGCTGAGGAAATGAATATGGTAAAATGCCTTTCCTAAAATTACCTCCCAGTGGTAACGGGAAATAGCTACATTTGATGAGTGCCATCAAAGAGGTGTATCTTTTTTAACTTAGTTGGACTTTGCAGAGACTAAATCCCAAGCAAGAAAACCAACTCTTGTACTTTTAACTGAGAGCTACTTGTTTAAAGAAGCAGCATGAAGAACTGTTTTCAAAATCTATTGATATTCTAAATGAATGAATACATGGTCTGAAGGCTCTGCTTAAAGAAAGCATCATAGAGATTATTAAATTCAAAATACACTCACATGGAAGGTATGTGTACACAGCAGGCTCTAAACAAAGCTTTGCCCTGCCTCTTTAATACTCTTAACTTCAAGTCTGCAAATTTTTAAAAGTTCATTCTTAATTAATAACCTTTGCTTTCTTTAACTGCAGAAAAATGTTTCACATGCAACACGTAATACATTCTGTAAACAAACATGAGTAGGGCACAAGTATTATACTCATTGTGTGAGCAATATTTCACTCATTTGGGCTAAAGGCTATCTTACGCAGTGGCGAATGTGGCAGTAGGAACTCCATCTGTGATAAAGAATTTCTCACTTAGAAAGTTCAGCTTTAACGGCAATAAGCAACAAAACCAGCTCAAACCAACCCTAATAAACCAAAGACCCTAAGGTACAGGGAGGTAAATTTAGACTGGCTGAGCTTCACCTAGAAACAGAAAAGCAGTGTACGATGGTATTGAGTGCCATGCAGTATGCCAATAATTTGCTGAAATACACTTACAGTTTTAGCTAGGGTCTCACCAGGTCAACAATGCAACTACTTGGGCCTCCATCCCAAGACAAATTTACTACAACCAAGGACATGCATGCCTGCTGATTTTTATGGATGTATAAATTACGAGTTTTGAGTGAAATGAGCTAAACAGATTTCTCCTGTTTTGGGGCACAGCAGTGCTGAGGCATAACAGAATCCTCAGAAAGAACTTTATTTTGTTAATGAATTTCCAAGAAATACAGTTAGCAGCAGGGAAAGATTCTACACTCTTCTACCTCCTAGACCTGCTTTGAATCAATTCTGCTCCATTTTCCTCTAGTACATCCCTTCAATCTTTGTCTATTGCCTGCTCCCAGACAAGCTTTACCTCCTAGGCGCAAAATTCTTGCCCAGCCCTAGGTCCAACTCCTGATACCAGTTTCCTATGAGAGCTGATGCTAATCTTTTCTTTCAACTTCCTAGATCCCACCTCACTGAAGCCCTTATTTCTCTCCCTTCTCTATCTTACCTTTAGCTTCCTGTGCATTCAAATCAGACAATTTTTCTACCATGTGGCCAAGGGGGCTGCTAGAGAGGTACAGCCTTATTTGCACCCAGAGCAGTAAAGAAGCAGTTTGTAAGGGGACGTCTCCACTGTAGTTCAGTGAAGAACCCACCAAGATCTGCCGGAGTTGAGAAAGCTGAGTGAAAAATCTTTTTAAAAACTGTCACTGAATTCAGAGTCTCCAGTGAACATGGATAAATCATTCCTTTTCAAAAGGCTATTATTGCTTAAGTTTGTGAAACTTCTACAAAGAGAGCAGAAAGTGACTTATCTGTAACAGAAAGGCTATGTCCCTGCCTCCTCGAAAATGCTAGATGTCAGTGATTTTCAGAGACAAGGTTACAAGAACTTACGTATTTGAACATCACCAAAATTATAATTTCTGGAAGTGTCTCAATAGTTCTAGGTAGAGCTTCCCTGTCAAAGTTTCATACACAGACCAAACTGTATACCTGGCATGGAAAACATTTGAAGGAATAACAGTAAGAAGCATCAGCCGACTTAATAGACAGTGCTAATAGCCATGTTGATAACATGCTGTCTCTCATCCTCTCTCTTTTATACAATTGTGCACAGAGTCTGAGTTGGAATCCAAAATAAACTATACAAAAGAAGAACACACAGATATTAAACTAAGGAAAACTTTCAGCTGAGATTGTGTTGATTAGCTGAATTAGCAGAAGATACAGCTCTGTGCCTACCATCCAGTCACGTATGGGTAGTGGGAACATGGTAGCATCTTCTACAACCATGCAATACTTCATCCATACTTAATTTCAATGGACAGAAATAATATACCACATTCCAGGACAAATTTTTTTCCCATACATCTCTGCACCACCACAGGATTTTCTTTTCTTTCTGTATCGGCTCATAGCTGTTATGTACTAGAGAAACTAGCATCCTCAGCAGGGTCAAAAATAACTGCAGAAATTTACACACTACCAGTTGTAACAACTGCCAAGCCAGAAGCAGCTGAAATACTTATTAGTTATAGCCTAATCTTATTTTCCCTCAACACCCAAGTAATACATAACTTAGACCACCACTCACTTTAGATTCTGGCTTAGCATACACAGCGCAAGTACTACTGTAGGGAATTAAAATTATTTGGTAACTTTTCCTTATCAGTCCTCTTTCAAAAGCAGCATTAAATATGTGATTTATTTTGCAGAAAGAAAGTGATGCACTTAACCTTTCTGAAACCCCAGATAACCTCACATGAAAAAACTACTGCATACATAAGAAGTTCATATCTACAACCTTAAAGCACCCATAGGAGAAGCAGCAGCAATTATTCCTCACCTTGATCCTGCTGACAGCTTCCTGAGCTTGCATCATTCTCACATTCTTGGAGGGAGTTTTATCAGAAAGCAGTTGAGTTGAGCCAAGGTAATTGGCAGCAAAAATAATTCCATCGATTAAGTCTTCAGGATCACAAGGTCCAGGAACTGTAACACAGGAAAGCAGTCACTGAAGAAAATCATGCTGAACCACAGCAAACCAGTAGCACTCTGGCAACTTGAGTTTGTACCTGATGGATGCAAATCCTCCTCTGAAATACTTCAGTTTAGCATGATGATATAGCAACCAGTACTTTCAAAGGTACAAACCACCAAGCAAATGCTCACAACATCTATGGTGGGTTGACCTTCGCTGGATGCCAGGTGCCCACCAAAGCTGCTCTATCACTCCCCCTCTTTCACGAGACAGGGAAGAACAATGTAATGAAAGGCTTGTGGGTTGAGATGACAGGGAGCGATCATTCACCATTTACTGTCATAGGCAAAACAGACTTGACTTGGGGAAATTATTACGAGTCAAATCAGAGTAGGCTAACGTGAAATAAAACCAAATCATAAGAACACCTTTCCCCCACCTGTCCCTTCTTCCCAGGCGCAACTTCACTCCCCAGTTTTCTACTTCCTCCACTTCAGTGCAGGAGGTACAGGAGGATGGGGAGTGGGGGTTGCAGTTTACCACTTCAACACATGTTGTCTCTGCTGCTCTTTCCTCCTCAGAGGAGGACTCCTCACACTCTTTGCCTTCTCCAGCATGGGGTCTCTCCTTCAGGAGACAGTCCTCTATCAACTTCACCAACATGAGTCCTTTCCCACTGTATGCAGTTCTTCACAAACTGCTCCAGCGTGGATCCCTTCCATAGGGTGCAGAACATTAGGAACAGACTAGCTCCAGCATGGGTACCCCACAAAGTTAAAAGTCCTGCCACCAAACCTGTTCCTTGGGATCCTTTCTCTGTGCATCCAGAGGTCCTGCCAGGAGCCTGCTCCAGCTCTCCATGGGGGTCACAGCCTGCTTCAGGCATCACCTGCTCCAGTGTAGGGTCCTCCATGGGCTGCAAGTGGAATCTGCTCCACTATGGATCTCCATGGGCTGCAGGGGCACAGCCTGCCTCATCATGGTCTGCACCAAGGGCTGCAGGGGAATCTCTGCTCCAGTGCCTGGAGCACCTCCTGCCCTCCTTCTGCACTGACCCTCGTGTCTGCAGGGCTGCTTCGCCTATGTATTCTCACTCCTTTCTCTGTCTGCAACTACTGTTGTACACTTCCCATCCCCACCCGCCTTCTTAAATATGTCATCCAAAAGGTGTTTCCACTGTCACTGATGGGCTCAGCCTTGGCCAATAGTGGATCCATCTTGGAGCTGGCTGGCATTGGCT
Organism: Nestor notabilis; assembly: GCF_000696875.1. Classification (NCBI taxonomy): domain Eukaryota; kingdom Metazoa; phylum Chordata; class Aves; order Psittaciformes; family Psittacidae; genus Nestor; species Nestor notabilis. Next base: position 43,788 of record NW_009916771.1, on the reverse strand, counting down.
CTACTAGACATGGGGGAAGCTTCTAGCAGCTTCCCACAGAAGCCATCCCTGTAGTCCCCCTGCTACCAAAATCTGGCAAACATCATGTCTCCAGTAAAAGCTGTAATTGTTAGTTCAGCCTGTCTCTCAGAATAGCTCATTCTTTTGTGAGCATGGATCACCCTGGAGCAAATTTCTGTGAGCTTTCACTGTTACAAAGGGACATACACAGTTACCCCTCATCCACCAAAACCAGCCTTGCAATTCTGAGACAAACAGTCATAAACAGAAAGAGGAAGGGTGCAATTTAATAACAGCCACCAGCCACTTGCTCACTTGTGCATTAGCTGCAGTTAGTACAACAGGCAGAACAAACTCCCAGGGATGCTTTACAGGTATAACATATCTCTCTTTACCAATAAGACTGATTGCTCAATCAAGCAAAGTACTTTTATGCCATCGACCTTTAAGAATCACTCAGTCTCAACAAGGATACTGGGGTAAAGTACAGAGTTAAATAACGATGTTGGTAAGCACAGAGCACGATGGCAAAACAATTCTCTTAGTTCCACAGATTCTTAATTATCTGACTCCCATTGACATTTGTGGAAAGCTGGTTTTATTTTAACTCCTTACTACATGTTAAAATTGTCATGATCCAACAGGGAGGTCGGTTAACTTAAGAAGCTTCTCGTTTTCTCAGAAGTAAGGAAAAACAGTTGATGTTCAAGACAGGTGAAAATGCAAATTATCTTAAAGATTGCTAATGGTAAAAGTGCCCACATTTTACAATCAAAAAACCAAACTCTTTTAAGATTTGCTTTTTATTACTCTAAGAAGAAAGTAAAAATCCCTATAATATCAGAACCGAGTTTTTATTAGTTCAAGGGTTATCTTCAGATATAAGGTGATGGGGCTTAAAGTTTAATATTACTCAGAATGCCAACGTTGTTCTAATTATAACAGAAGAGATTAACAACCCCTCAGAATAAGGAGGGGGCCCAAAGAAATGCAAGTCATTATTAAGATTAAAATAAAGAAAGAACTGGAAATAAATATCAGTCTGATAAATATACATCCAGAAGGAGATGTATAAATCTTACAAGCAAGCTTGTCTCCTTTATGGTTTCTTTAAATCTGAAAGTTTACAACTAGTAATTTTAAGATGCTCATCTCCAGTGTGCAGAATTTGTTCAGATACTATGTATCTGGAAAACTCTCAAAATGAACAAATCTCTTCCAAGTACATGACACAAAGAAATGTTTTTCTTTAACTTAGGGAAATTCAGGAATCTGGAAGAACTACATTTTTGCACACTCCTCCACTCCTGAAACCGTACAGCATTTTAAGTGTTGTTATTTGTTACTCTACATGTCAAGACTTTTTCACCACCACCACCCCTTCACTATAAATGGTACAAACCCCTTTATAGTATGATTTTTGACCAAAACACAAAACCATTTAATATGGACAAAGGTGTAAAAAAAAATCCCAGAAGGAAGCATATTAAAAACAAAAAAGGTATGTATGTGCTGTATTTTCATCAAAGGTGAACATGGACAGCAATGCTTTTGAAAGACTCCTCAATTTATTACCTCTGACAATGAAATTATCTGAATGAAACTGTAGGATAGGTGCTAGAAGATTTTCTTGGACTGCTAGTGCATAAAAATGGGAATATTTTCTTTTGTAAGGAATTTTGCACTGGATCAAGATCTAAGAAAATTTTAGTTTACAATTTCTTTTTTTTTTTTAAGGAGGGGAAGATTATTTAAGATAGCCCTTGGCAGACAGGGCTACCACTAGATGAATTTCAGTTCTAAGGAAGATCCTTCATTGCTGCAAAATTCCAAAGCTCAGCTAGTTTCAAGATAAAATACAAAATCTACATTAGTTGACATTCCAGCCACAGACTCCAAAGTATGCAGTTTATACACTGAAGACTAAACAAGTGATTAATTTGCAGTCTAAAGAGAGCAATCACATAATCACTTAGACACAGCATACTGTAAAGCAATCCAAGGATTTCCAAGATGGCCTAAATGATGTATGGTATCAACTGTATTTCTGGCATTTCATCAAGCATATGGAACCACCACTGCCAGGGGGAAAAAAAGGCAAATGAAACTTCAAATTTTCTCCTTCTGTCATGCTCTCATAACAAAATAAGTGGTTTTTACAGCACACAGTCTTGTGTATACTCAGAATGCAGACTCATAAAAAAAGTTAACAGCAGTTCATACGGCAAGCAACCTGCTCTTTCACATTGTTCTGAATAAATTAAGCACTTGTACAAGTGTAACCTTAACCCTAAGATAGTAAGCATTATTTAAATGAGGACAAGTAGCTGTAAAGCAGCACCTGCAGGCCTGCCAATTAATCCAATTAATCAATTCTGGATTAATGAATCAGTGCTGGAAAGAGCACTACAGTCTTCTTGCCTAGCCTATTTTCCTTGTCCACATATATTCATATGCATTGTGTGAATACCATAAAAAAATCTGTATTGTTGTGATACTGATTAAAAAAACCCAGCAGAAATGACACAGAAACTATGAATGAAACACTAAAAAAGCCTGAACTTCTGAAAGAGCATAGTAGGATTTAGCTCAGGTTCCAGACTGGACACAATTTAATCTGAATCAGCATACCCAATCCTAGCAGATTTTGTTTTTCAGCAAATAAAATTTTATACGTTACAAATACTGGAGGTTTTTTGATATTAAAAAACATTTCGATTTAGAAATTGTAGAACTATCTTACCTTCAACATAGGTTGGAAATGAAGCCAAACTTTTTCTGGACTGTAATTAAGACAAAAAGGATTTCAAACAGAAGAGAGTATGAACAAATACGCCAAAAAATTAAAAAGTAAATCAGTCATAGTTACTAGTGAAGGAAAATCACCACTTACTAAGATTTACTTTATTTAGTATTTTCAAAATCTAAGCACCTACTAGAGTTAAATTTGATGCATTCTGTTTCTGTCTTTATCAGGCAACATGCTAAGGCCAGTTTTCAGTTACTTGTTGGTGTTCAACAGTATACTAATTGCTACCAATAGGTGTTCTACTTTTACTATCAACAAGTTGCACAGAAATACATCATATCTCAAAGACACTGGATCTTCCAACTAGGAATAAATGCATACAGGAATATATAGAATTATGCTATACTGAATACATGGCTTTCATAAGCCATGAAATCATCAGCCCACTCACTCATTCATTAACAAAATTCTGTCACTCATTACCCAAATCCTATTATTCATTAGGACTGTTCCTAGATGTATCCCTTGCATTAATGCAGCCCTTGCACTAAAAAGCTTTCCAAATTTCAAGATGTTAGGTAGCAAACTGTATTCTGTGGGGTAACTGAATTCACTAGCACTTCACCACCAACTCTGTGTACATTATCTCAAGCACAAAACTACACCTGGTAGCTTCAATTACATAAAAGGTAAAAAAATTTAAAAAATACTGACTTTCATATGTAAATACACAGTTCAAAGTAAGACTTTACTTGCAATAGCTATTTTGTGTGAAAGACGCTATGGCTAACACTCTGAATACCTGAAAGAAACACCTTCCAGTAAGTTTCACCATTTTGTTATAATCAATGAGGTAAACCACATAGGAAAACTTATCAAAGAAAATTCTTTATGGCAACATATAGATGGTAATAAGGATACTGAAATATCTGCTGCTATCCTATGTGTTGCAGGTAAGAATTTGGATACTCTGAGTATTACAAAGCTTGCCACTGAACCTGTCACTGGCTGTATTATAAGTAACTCCTCCAATGACTGCTTAATATAGTTTTATTAAAAGAAAACCTAGAATAATGCATAATATCTTAAGACATTTTCCAGAACATTTCCAGACAATATACATTGAAATACACACCAGATTATTTTCCTTTATGACAGGCAACTTACTAGGTTCTGGTACTGGTGGAAGAAACAGGTAAACTAGGAAGGTCAAAGTTATGTGGTAGGTCTGTTGACTAACCCCAAGAAATCTTTTCCATTGTAGCAAAGAGAAAATATATGTAGAAAGTAATATTTTTCAACCAGTGATGCTCATCTTGCCATAACATAAGACATGAAATAAAAGCAAAAGGTGTGCGATGGACAGCAGAGCCTGTGCAGCCTCTGAGTACTTGCTGTTCCACATGAAACTGACTAAACTGTACTGCTAAACCAAAAAAGCTCTCCATCAGAGATTGTACTAGCATAAATAAAGATGCCAATAAACAGGGACCTCCCACTGCCAAAGCACTTCAGCTTCTGTCAGGACACTGACATGTCTTTTCATATCTCTTTCATCTCTTCAGATGAATGTTTTCAATGGACCACCTACCCATACAGACTTTAAAAATTGTCTATAAGTGCTAGGGGTGCAGTGGTAAGAGGCAGATTCAACCACTTGACTCTGATAAACCTAGAAGGCAAACCCCCTATGCACCAGAGACAGCTCATGCATATAAATGCACTTTCCAAAGTTTTTTTTTTTTGTTTGTTTGGTTTTGGGTTTTTTTTGGGGGGGTGGTGGTGTTGTTTTGTTTTTTTTTGTTGTTGTTGGTTTTTTTGGTTTTTTTTTTTTGAAACAGAGTGAACACAGTCTGTTATTACAGATTCGGCAACTCTTCAGCAATCTGACTAGATAACGCAACTTCTTTTCAGGGCAGAGAGGTGTAAACTGTTATCACATATGCTTTTATTGCAAAAACTCACACGAAAAATCAAGGGATTTTTGTCATTACCCAGGTTGAAAGACACTCTACTAAGACCACAGGAATCGTAAAGTAACAGGTAAAGTTACCACTGGAGGAAACCTACACCTTTTAATTTTACATATCCATGAACAGTGAAATATCAAAGCCATTAATCTTTCATTTCTCTTGTTAGCCTCGTTGCTACCTAGTATTACGAAATTTATATTTAAAAATCAGGTTTCACTAAGACCTAAAAGTCATTTGCCAAAATTATGATGCTGCTTTATCACTGTTGTTCTTGCCTTGGAAGTACTAAAACAGGAATTATTGCTCATCTAAGGGAAACAAACAGCCTGACAGATTCTACTGTGAAACCTGGTTTACCATCTCTGACACTACGTGTGAACACAACCTAAAAACTGAAATGAGTAGTGTCTTGTTTATTTTCTTCCTTTGGCTAAGTTTATTGATGTCTAAAAACTGCTAAAAGTTAGGATATATATGAAGTGACAAAAATCTATACTGAGGAAAGCTAAAGGCTTTAACAAGCTAACAATACAGCAGATGAAAATTTAATGGTGCTATCTATTTTTAAAGGCTTTAGTATATGAGATTCTCAAGTCTTTTGAAACCTTTCATTATTGTCTAAATGCAAATACAGACTGGCACAAATACCTGCCTGTTACAAGCTTTTTTATCCCTTGACAATAGCAAAAGAAAGAAGAAATAATGGATTACTAATTAGTGTTTAATTTTAATCAGTATTTTCAATTATATTAGATCAGGTTTTTCCACTGTGCAACGTAACTCATGCACTGCTATCAGTAACAATAGGGTATCTTGTTAGACTACAGTTCCTACATTTTTCTGAAGTTTAAAAAACAAAAGACAAACAAACCAAATATTTGCAGATATTTCTGTTAACAGAGCCAGCCATTCTATACTAATCCAAATACTTCTAATGCCAAATTATTTTCTTTTCACACTGTGAGTTCTACTCACATGACTTATTTTGTGTTGGTAAGCAAGAAAGCATTTTATTTAGCTTTATTTTAAGAAGCCTGGAAATAAATTCTGACTGTGAATCACTGACAAGTAGATTTCTACAATGGCAAAACATTAGGCAGCACGAATTATGACCTAATTAATTTCATGTAAGCAAGCTTTTTCATCTGGCTGAGAAACATTTTTTTTCTTGGCAGGAATATATTCTGCAAGGAAAAAAAGAAAGGGCTGTTTTCTTTTGTCTTTGAGACAGAGATGATTTTGCTGTTTGATAAATCAATACCTCCCAGCCTGCTTAATAAATCCAGTGGCAGCTGAACACAGACTCAGAAATGCTCTGATAAACAGTCTTAAGTACATTGAAATTCAGTCAAACAGCCAGGCAAGCTTAAGGGAAAGGATCAACAAATCAGCTTTTCAAGTTTGTTGCAACTTTGGAAGAAGAGAAAGGATTGCACAGGTACAAGGGTGCAAGAAAAATAAAAAAGCATAAGCAACATGAAGACTGTGGATTTTAGAAAGATTTCACTCTACCTCTTTATTAGTGGAGGCCTCCTGCTGATGTTGCCTACTTGATTCAGCACCCCGAGGTGAAGAGGAATCTGGAGATGGAGACTAGACATGACAAGAAAATTAATAATAATCTGAATGACCAATGTAGAAATTCTTCTTTCATATTTTCCTCTAACTTGGCAGTGGAAATAAGAGATGAGGGGGAAAACCAAAACAAAACAATAAAAAAAACCCAAACCAACCAATCAAACAGATAAAAAAGCCCCAAAAAAACAACCAAGACAAACACTTTTAAAATGCAACCCTTGCTTTTTCTCATAGTGATCACATACCAGTATCTCAGTGGACTTACCCTCAACAGCTAAACCTTTAAAAAAACCCCTGTGTTTATTTGTTAGTAATCTAAGAAATTAAACATTTGGAAAAAAAAAAAGCTGTACAAGTAGCACTCAGTAAAAAAGTGTGATATGAAATTGTATTTTTGCAAGGCAGATGGAGGATCATCTGATATTGGTATTGGGCTGAGCTTTCTGAAGGCTGCAGGCAATACAAACCTATATCCTAAACTCTGATATGCTAGGAAAGAATAGTCACTAAGTAAGCAAGCTGTGGTAAAACAGGTGAGTTGACCATGACCAGAACACAGGGATTCAGCTAAAGATTACTTGGTCATCAAATTGAGGAGAGTGAAGAAAAGACTGCAATTTCCCCATAAGCACACATGCTCTCAGATATAATTAATCTGAAGTGCTAAACTAATCTAATCTGAGCAGAGGTAGGCCACAGTGATTGCCCACAAATGTTAATCTGTCATTTTAGAAAATAGCTTTTATAAATTGTACAAGGTATTACTAATGTATTCAAGGGCTTAATTAGAATATATTCAAGGACTATTTGATACCAGTGTAATCAAGAACTGTGATTCCTCATCTTAGATAAAGTGCAAATTCGGAAAATATTTCACAGTTCATACTACAATTTCAGTACTATACATGCTTTCTAGATCAGCTTTCCTCATTTTTCTCCTTTCACTGTAAACAATTCAGTGGAGAAACTGTCTTTCCAGTCCTGTCCTAGTTATTCATGATCATCAAGAATGACACAACAGAAAAACAAAGGGAACAGCATAGAAAAACACTATTATGGAATATCTAGACCTATGCGATCCTTCAGCAAGTATCTTGATAAATGGAAAGAATGCCTTGAGAAAGGCTATTTTAATCATAGCCAATTCATAATGAATGTTGGTGACACTAAAAAGCTGTTGTGACGTATCTACAGTGCAGACCAGGGGGAATGCTATGGGAGTATGACACAAGAACAGAGAGTGTGAAATTAATGAAGGTGATCAAAATGGAAGACAGTACAATGCTTTAACCCAGCAGGCATATTTAAAGGCAGATCTTAAGGACATACCTGCAAAATGTGCTAGTTCGCATGCCAAAATGTGAATTCTCAAAGGAAGGTTCAATATTTAGCTATACAAGCAGGGTTTTTACCCCAGCAGCCCTGGCATTCTGCACTCTCCTTTGATATAGGGAGTTTGGCCCTAGCTTTGCCAGCTCAGAATTTCAACACTGATGGCAAAACCATCAAATACTATAATTCTGGTTTCACAAACAATTACATGATATGGCTTTTCTCTAAGCCAATGATAATACCAGAAAAGAGCTACACTTCTAGTGCTCTGAGCTGGCAGCAGCTGCAGTCTAGGAGTTCCCTTCTCTATGCCCCCACTCTAGCTGAAACACTGAGTTCTATGAAATAGTGTACAAAAGAAAAACAAAAGAAAAACAATAAAAATAATTAAAAAAATAAATCTTAGAACTGCAAGCTTAGCTTCACAGATATGGAACAAACCAAGAAAATAGAATTCCACTCTATTTCTCTTCACCATCCTACTGTTAAAAGGTCTATCTTCAATAATTACTAAATATTAGAATTATAATTAACTAATAAAGGCTTCCAAAGAGTTAAGAAGCAATTCCTCATTATACAGATGAAAGTGCAGTCCTTCCACTTCCCTGTATTTTGAATTAAAACTGCATGGCAAAAAGGAGATGCAGCTGTACAATAGCCTCTGACCAGATGTAGCTGTGAAACGGTCCCTAGGACACAGGCATGTGCGTGGGTCATCACACTGAAGGGTTGCTTGCTGGATTCACACAGGGGCTGCAGGAGAGATAGAGGATCCCCACACTCGCCCTGTAACTCTGGTTACAGTTACATAGTGTCTCAACTGCACAAATGGCAACTCCTACTGACTTACTGAAGCATCCTCATAGTGCTCACATTCCCAACAGTTACACAGTGTTTCTGTAGTAAAATTAAATACAAAGGATGTGCAATACTTTCAACCTAATAATGACCAGTGGAATATTGTAGAATTGAACTTTAAATAATAACCAAAGATATAAAGTAGAGCATATTGGCTTTTTTAGCATCAAATGTCTCCACAAACAGAAAGGCATTTTAAATGCCTGAAAGCTCTTGTATTCATACACTAAAGTGCTAACTATAAATTATTTTATTTAAACCAGTCGGTTGCTGACATTAAAAAATTCTGCACCATTTAAAATGCATTAACAGTTACTCCAGTAGCACTACAAATACCCTTACTCAACCATTTTCATCTACAGAGTGTCAGAATTAAGCAACCATCAAAACGATCACATGGCTTTCCATGTGCTTCATCTGAATGCCTGCCCCAATTTCTTTTGGGAAAAAACAGAAAACAAACAAACCAAACCAAAAATGTTAACAAACCCAAATATCAAACATCCTATAAAGTTTGCTATGTGACATTACATGAGAACTGTCCCCAAAGACATTTGTACAAAAAAGTTCAGTCTTTGAAGAATAAGCACTCAGTTCTCTTCTGCATTGAAATGCACTTCTAGAGCTACCATATACAAGGCACAAGGAAAGAATGCAGTCACAGTAATAACAAGAAATATTTTGATACATCATAGTGGATAGAGAACTTACACAACTGATCAAACCACTACAACTGAAGTCTAAAATAAATTCTTAGTGACTGCTCTGCCATCTGTTAAAACAAGTTTTAGAATCCTAAGAAAAATACTGTCAGAACAAGTATAGTAAGTTCATGAAAAGCATGCTGTTATTACACAAAGAGGTCCATCAATGGAATTACAAAGTGTTTCCTTAGGAGCAGCAACAAAAAAGCACTAGTTAACCCATTTGTCCTCCCGAAATATGTACTTACATTTTTTTTACGATACTCAACCTGGTACATCCAAAAATTCTCCATCTCAATTTTGGCGTTGTTTGACTCTAACACGCAACTCACTCCACCTGAGAAACCTTCCTTGCTACTGTGCAGAGGTATTTAGTAACAGAACTTGTAACAGAAAAGGACTGTGTTCCACCTAACCTACCAAGATGCAGCTGGCTACTGAATAGCTCATGAAACTCTTGCTTTACAAAAGCAGTGTTGTTTTACCCGCTTTTACCAGCAGCATATCTTAAAAGAGTGTAAGCTAGTGGGTCACGTCATCACATACAAGGCTGGGACAGAGGGCATGAAATCAATAAATAATTCAGTAATGCAAGGTACACTTAAACAAAAGGCCATTACTTACATGACACTAATGTCTACACAAGGTTTCTTTGCAGAGGAATGGCAAATATTGTCTTCCTGTACATTAGCTCAGAGGAGGCAACTGGATAAGGCAAGGCTTTTAAATTTATTTTATTTTAGTGATAAAAAGGTACCCATACACATTAGACAAATGCCAAAGCAATATGAAAATATTCAGGTCCCACATGCAAGTATAATTTCACAAGCACTGCCCAGTACAGCTCAATTATGGCAGCAAATGTCTTTGTTTTTATCACAACTGTGCCACGGCAGAGTGTCGACTGTGATTTGAACAGTTCAAGTTCTATTCATTAAAATGTAGACCGGGACCACCAACATATTCATAGCTTTTAGACAACAAAAAGTACCCATAAAGAATAGAACTGAAAGCTGAAGTTCCTTACAATGCTAAACATCACTATCAGGCATCTTTGTGTAAATTTGCTTTAACTACATTGTTAAAAACGGAGAGTTTGAAATAGTAAAGCCAATTCAGAACTATTGTACACATACATGCATATTGTGGCACAATGTATCAATTTATAATTGTGACATAAGGGTGAAACCCAGCTTCGACTGTAGTTGTGGTATAATTGTAATTGTGGTGTAACTGCCTCTGTGCATACCCAGTGCACTTATCCACCAGTTAGCAAACTGATGGCTGGTCCAGGACCTGCCCCTGGCCAGTTTGTGCACAGATGATACGAGCTGACCTGAGACAAAGCCAACTGAAGTGCTCACTTCAGAGCAACACATTTGACTAATTGCTATACAACCTCTCCATCCAGGAATTTCAGGCAACCTCAGAGATTCCCCCATCAGGTTCTTCCTGGGATAAGTAAGAGGCACAATTCATAACTAGAGGGTGCTAACTACTATCCTGGGTAGGTTGGCTGGCTGGCCCAACAGCTCTCTCACACAGTTTCTGCTGCAAAAAGAACCAAACTGCATACGGATAAGAAACTTTCTGGTAGTCAACAGAAACTATTCCTGCATATGCAGATAAGGTCGTGTATGACAGACAATCACATGTTCACACAGTTTATATAGAAGGCGTTTCATATGTAGCTTAAGGTAAACCATAGTAATGGACCACGTGTGCTAGAGTGGCCATGTAGGATCACAGACCAGCTGTATGTAAGACCTGAGAGCAAAAGCAGTCTGGGGAGTCTTAGTCTGGGGAATCTCCCCTGATTCAGCTGATAATGCCCTGCAAGGATGAAGCCTCCTGACAATTGCCACCATCTGGACAACGACTGACAATCTCACTTGAAAGACCTCACTGTCTACACGTTACCTATGCGAAAGCTCTGAATAAACTACCTTTTTAAAAACAAACAAAGTGCCCATGAGTGTCTCTGGGTTGTATTACTTCTCTGAGTGTCACTGAGTTGTATTTCTTCAGTAAAATTAACAGAAGTTACAAAAATAGAGATTTTGACCTAAGCAATAACTGTGTACCTCTGTCAAAGTCTTTGAAGAAAGACCCCCACCTGTTACTGTTCTATACTAAGTCCCAAATACATAATAAAAAATATACCTAAGAATATACAGAGGTTTGGATATGACACAGAAAAGTCTGAATGAGCGAACAATAAATATAACTGAGCCTGTTAGGAAAAGATGGTCCTTCATTCTGCCCATTTCAGGTCTCTTGGGCACCTGAGCCAATAGCAGGGACTATGCAGTATCACAACCACAAAATGTGAGTTGGTAACTTCTCTTCGAATAAAATCTTAGGCTGTATGGACTCTGACTGTCTGTCAGATCACACACACATGCAACATGGGTAAGGTCTGTCCAGCAGCATGCATATTGGATGGAAGGCTGCCAGCACAGCAGGGCCCCTGGAAGCTGGTTCAGTGCTGGCTACTTCTTACTTTCAAGTACAGACTTCCTTAGCTATACTTTCACTTGAACTCATAGTTTGAATGTAGCTTCCTGTATCACTCTGAAAAAATTAGTGTGTATCTCTCAAGTGTTTCCAAAAGACTTTAACTATACCAAGTGCTGTTCTAGTTTTCAACAGCACAGAAACATCACTTGAAAGTGCTTTAACCATTCAACAATTAAAAACCATACTGAAACAAAAAACAACAAAAAGTATTAAAGGGGCTATGTATCCAGTGCTCACTGTGATTTAAAAGCCTGTAACTCATCTGGAGAGTGTTTGTCTTCAAGGAGACTAATTGATAAATTTAAGCTTTCTTCAATGTGATCAGTGAATCAGCATAAATTTTCATCCCTGGATATTAAGCGATTTTTGCTTGGGTTTTTCTGGTTTTGTTTTTTTTTTTTTGTTTTTTTTTGTTTTTTGGTGGTTTTTTTTGTTTTTTGTTTTGTTTTGTTTTGTTTTTTTTATTTTAAATGATTTTTTGTTTGAGGCTTTTGGATCTGCTTTTTTTTTTATGGTCTCACATAGATGACAGAAAGATAACCTGTATTCTGCTTAAAAAGTTTAAAACAAGTTTAAAAAGGCCTGCTCAGAAAAAGAAAATATTCTATCAATATAAACTCATCTCTGTTTCATTTCTTTTCTTTCTCTCTCCCTCCTCCCCCTGCCTTAGTTCATCTATTACTGAAACCTGCTTAATTATTTAAAACAGACTTGTCTATTGCCTTGTTAATAATACATTAATCCTGCTGTGGAAAAAGTGAAGCAAATTCATCTCCATGAAAACACCTCACTGCTGGAGTTACCAGAATTGAGAAAATCCTGCAACTGAGAACTCAAAGGTTGAAATAAAATATATGTAACCAAAACCAAGAGCAAAGCAAAACACTGCAACTCAGATCTGTTCTACCTGAAATTCAGCTCTGAATTTCTGCTTCATAAATTCAAACCATCCATGTACATGGTTTTACTTTACATTAGGGTTTATTCTAACACGGCAGCACCTCAAGTGTCTGCAGAGGAACAGAGATTGTGAACACTAATGAGAGGGCTTTGCAGAACCAAAGTCTTGGCACACAGCAACAAACTATGACCTGCAGGTCAACAAAACTTGGATTTCAGATTTATAACCCCATGTATATCTGAATAGACCTCAGAAAAAGGACATGGTATTTAGTTCTGAAATGGAGAATTTCTCCCTTCAAATCACTGTTTTGTCCTAATTACGGCAGAAGTGAAGCAGGCAGCCTTCTCTGCACAGGAGAGGACAGACATACTCTTTAACTGCTTGAGCTTTTTTGTCTTTCAGTGCTTTTCTCAGCATGTCTCTGTATTTCCATAACTAAGCAAGCCTCTATTCTCAAAGCTCTATAACATTTTTAAGATGTTTTTTTAGACCTTCTATACAGTACATAAGCTATTATATTTAACTGTATTCTGAGATATCTACTACACAAAACTTTTCCATCATAATGCCACATTTCTTGCAGTTGTGCAGCTCTAACTACTGCTGTACTCAAAAAAGACATCCTCACAAGGCCATATCTAAGTGATGGTCTGCTTTGGTTTAAAAAATGTTCTGATAAACAGATTTTGGAAATATATGCCCATTATTCATATCTCATATGTGTAACAAATGTCAAAATAAAAAATAAACATCCTACTGTATTTATTCAAAGGACACTGAGATATTTTTTCAGCTTTTATCAAATAGACACAGCACCTTCCCCACAAAGTAGATGTCCAGACTGTCCCTGAAGCATGTGTCACTAAACTGGCATGCACAAGGAACACAACAGCAAATACTCTCCATTGTTAAATATTAAGCAGGTACTTCCATACATTATTTATTTATTCACAGAAGTCTGCTACCTGCCTCCTACACCACAGGACAACCAGAGTTTATTAGAACAGAATTGCCCATGGGCTGTGAGCAATTTTTTTTTTTGTATACCTGCTAAACATTTCTTTTGAGAAGAAATATATAGGAATGACTGAAAGTCCTGGTAGGTTAAACTGTGACTAAACCTGGAAATAGGGCATCTTAAAACCAAATGGATATAATGATCTTTAGCTTTCCTACCACCGCAGTCTTTCCTAACAGTCCTAAACTATATGCAGCTGCAGGTAAGCTGAACACTTCTGGAATGCTGTCAATGTATCATCCAAATTCTCAGCATGCTGGAGTAACAGTGGTTTTCTAGTGAAAAAAGGCAAAGGAGGCTGTCATATTTAATGAGACTCAACTGCAAATCATTCTTCTGACTGGCTTCAGTGCTCTCTCATGGAGAGCTCCTAGCTAAATAAAAAGTAACTGCTATTTGGATCTAAAGAGGTCTTACCAGTCTCAATATCATATGATTATGAACACAAAATAATTACAGATATTTAGAGGGAAGTTCTATCTCTAAAAGTAAAATGGCTTTGTTAAAAAAACAGCGTAGAGACAATTTCCAAAGTAATCTAGCAAAATAACTGAAGGTAACAAAAGCACCCACAATGCATCACTTATTTGCAGCTCCTTGATAGTTCTGGGGGAAGAAAAAGGTGTCTGCCTGAAGGTAAACCACTCTCTTTATGTAATTCCTTCTTATTTCAAGGCCAGTGTTACACATCAGACTGAATAACGTCTCTGGCATATACTGGTTACACTGAAAAGCTCCTGTTTTAGATCCTGTTTCGTTTCTCAAAGAAGATAAAGGAAAACCTACATTTAGATGAAGGGGCTTCAACTATATTTTTAGTAGAATTGATCACTCATGGCCACTAAGTCTTAATTCTAGGAATGCTTTGTTAAAGAAAGCAGGCTGTTCGGACTGTTCATGAGTTGTCATCTGAATTAAAGAATCCAGTAAAGCAAATGCATATCTCACCTTCAGCAAACCCTAAAACTCCTACCCAGTCCCAAGTTGCTTCTTTTACAACATGTACTGCCCATAATCTGTACAGACTTTCTAAATAATTTGCCTAATTTACTTCCTCTTTTACTGTCTGCCCACACATCTACAACCATCATTTGTCCTTGAACTGAGATGAACTGTTGTTTTGAATCACTGATTTGATTACCAGCCAGCTATGAAAAATATTGAGTAAGAAGTTAACTTTTGATGCAAAACACAAACCCCTACGTACTTAATACCTAATGTAAGTACAGACCAATGGAAACATCTGTTTTGTTTACTAGATGAACATACCAGGCTGAGCACACCTTAGAAAAGTTAAATTCTGCAAGGTGCAGCAAGATTTTGGAAAGCAGCTGGAGCACCTTCAGGAAGGATTCAGTGCTTTTAGAATTCCCAACCTAACATCACCGAGATCATCATGGTACTGGGTGTTACAATTACGAAGCAAGTTAAAAATCAGGAAGCAACTGAAAGTTCCTTGATCCTTCCAGACAAAGACAGCACTTACAGACACAGGCAATATGGTGAATGAAATGAACAACAAAAGAATAATGTGATCTATTAAAAAAAGGAGAGAAAAATAAGTAACTGCTTTTGGAAAATACTAAAGTTAGAAATAATTGTTGTCCCATATAGAATAACCTGGGAACATTGCTTTAGCCTGATTTGTGCCTGCTAATCAACTTAGTAACAGACATAATTTAAAAAATATTGTAGAAGTAATTTTTGTAATAAAGGTTGTTATTTTAAAAAAAAAAACAACAACAAAAAAACGTAAAAAAAACCCCAACCAATCCAAACATACTCATCACTGTGCGTTTCCAACAGTTTTCCAGGAAAAAAAATAATCACAGAATGGTTTGGAATGGACAGGACCTTAAGATCATCTACATTTCTAGAGCCTGCAAGTGGACAAAAACCTGCAACTTTTCTGGAATATGGATCTGATCTACAGTACCATCATAAAGAATATTAACAGATTTCTGCTGGCACTGTTAGGATTGTTATGTGACAAAAAATGAAATTTAGGATTAACAGAAACACACAAGGATGGATAACAGAGGACAAAGTGTTTGGTAGCTGTTCTAAGACATCCCATGGCAGTAAAAACTGAACAGCATTTGTTTCAGAAAAAAAAGTACAGAGCTACATGTGACAAATTTTTGTATAGTGTAACGGGTCAGCAGTGCTTCATAAATTAAAATGTGGCCCACTGATCATGCACATGATTACCTCTTACATGCTCTCTAGAGTACTAATTTAAAATTGACAATGCACTAAATATTTTACTGAAGGGTGAGTCACAGAGTAAGGACAAAATGCACCCTCCTTCACTGCCATTTTTGTCACAATTAAAGTAACGAGCCACACATAACCGGAGAAACGAAAGCTTTGTATACTCACATCGCCATCTAGTGGCCTCTGGTCGTCAGAGTCCCTGGTTGGACTGATGTCCTGCCTCATCACCCATATCGGCTCCTTAGGTTCATCAGGGGTATAAGGAGAACGGATGGTCCTTGTCTTCACTTCCTCAATAGCCTCTTTAATATCCTTGATGGCCAGTGAAATTGCATCTCTCTTTTCCTTACTGTACCTCTGTACAGATTCTCCTGAGCTGGATGTAACTCGAGAACCAGCCGGGAGCTGGCCATTACTTTCCTGCCCACCACCAGCAAGAGCATGACCATGCTCCAAACTCTGCTCTGCCTCTGGCATGTCTTCAGTTGCCTTGTCTAAGCTCTGGGAGCTCATGCTCTGCTTCACCTCTGCTACAATCTGATCAATGTCCTCCTCTTGCTCATAACTATCCATTCTTGGGTAGGGTGCAAACTCTGCCTCCTTCTCAGGGCTGTCAGACTCTCCATCAGACCGTTCATCATAATGGTGAAGGCGAGCACCAAGTGCCTCCTTGCGGTAATTATCAGCTTCTTCCCTTTCCCGCTCATACTGTTGGATACCCTCTCTAGCATCAAGGTCTGGTGTATCTCCTATCTCCTCGTACACATGCTCCTGCAGCCCATAGTCAGCATAAGGCTCAGCATACTGTTCATCTTCTCCTCGGTGGAAGAGCCGATGTGTGTAGACATAACCCGAGTAGGCTGCATTCATGGCTTCCTCATGTTCGATGGAATGGAAATGTAAGTGATTAGGCAATGTTTGATTATGAATGGCCTCACCATGCTCAGCCTCAGCATTCTCTGTGTACTCTTCAGACTCAGGCCTGTACTGCACAGCATATGCGCTCTCATCCTCATTTTCCTGAACTCTTTCTGTGTCGTAACTGTCCTCCACTGTGGCTATCACATCCCCTTCTGCAGTATCTGTGTGATTGTGGAAACCACTCTCAGTGCTGGCTGACCGAGCTAACATCCCTTCCTCCTCCTGCCCAGACAGGCCTCCTTGGCTGCTGTTTGTATGTCTTGGGTAGCGAGTTGCATACCGCTGTTCCTCTTCTACCTCTGAGTGTTCCAGGTCAGCCTCCACTGATTCGTTCACTGCTCCATTTGCTGGCTCTTCACTCACCTCCCCCTCAGACGGTCCAACCAAATGGTTCATGGCAAATTCTGGTGGGTAGGTCACTTATTGTATTGACATTTTGTCTATCACAGCTGGAAAGAAAAAAAAACCAAACCATTTAATGTTACTCTTAAAAAAGGTGGAGTCAATGAATACAAGCAACAAAAGGCACCCTTCCTTTCACAGCAAAGTGTTTCACTTCATGAGCTCCAAAGTCAGGCAACAGTCAGCAGAACAGTATGACCTTCCATTCAAATGATTTCCTGCAGCAGCAAGCAACAGTGATCTCCTGAGGGACTGCACTTTTCGCTTCTGTGTACAAATTCTTTGTGGAAGAATTACTTCCAAGCAACCCCTTGGAGATGCTTCCACTGACTGCTCTGGCATTTCAATAACATTGGCAGGCACATGTCAGAAAAGCTAACTATGGCCAGCAGCTCAACCATGGTAGAGACATGACAGAAATATTCTACCCTTGCTCCACCTCTCCCTATAACTCACTAATTCGGTGCAAGGGAAGGATGCTGTAGTGTAAAATGACAGATTTAGTCCCATTACAAGAGTCTGCGACTGCTCAGATACGTGACAGCTATACACACTACCCTTCTTGAGTATGGTACCTTCAGGTGAGACAGTCAACCTAAGCACTAATCATTAGAAATAAAAATGTACTCTCAAGGTATCTGAAGCACCTGTTCCTTCTCCCTAGGGAAGCCCAAGACAACTAGATACAACACAGTTACCATCATGAAATGTACCTATAATCACTTAAGATGACTTCTACACCATACCTCTTCCCTAAAATATGGCAAACACATTACTAATATTCTTAACCATGACCACATTGAAGACTAGTGAGGCATCTTAGCCTTGCTGACTTTGAGAAAAGATTATATAACAACTAGAGATGTCTGCCCGTAATAACAGGCCATAAAAAAAGGCCACAGAAACAGCAGAACTCCATAAGAATATACATTAGCTTCTAGAGGTTTCATGGAGCAAACAGGCCTACCTAGCTCAGAATGCTTCGTTTTATGTAAGAGCTTCAGCTATTTTGAAGCTTGACCTACATTTTTAAAACGTAGTGACTTAGTGGTCCCAAGTCAAACCACATATCTGTAAATAAAATACAGGTCTGGCCTGTGACTTAGTGATAAGTACTAAAAGAAAAGGTACCTTTTGGAAGAGTTCTAACTTGAAGGATCTATAAAAGCATGGGCCAATTACCAATTACAAAAATAATGTGAATGTAAAATAGAACATGAACTAAATCTTCTGAACTGAGGCAAGGAGGCTCAGGTGGCACTTTGCTGACTAGATGAGCTCTGTACAAAAGAGCTGTGGGATTAACTTCCTGTGGTGAGAAAGCAACTGTAATTTCAGTTGCCCTGTATAAGGAAAGTTAACAGGCTGGCAAGGCTAGGTGGGAATTACTTGCACCATTCTTCCATGGGAAATCCAGTGGGTGCAGCTTCCACCTCAGCGAACCATCCTTGTCCTTGACACACCTAATGTTTTAGCCTTTAAAACTTAGGAGTCCTTAAAAAAAAAGAAGAAAAATATATTCTGGCCCTTGTTCCAGACAGATCCTTTAATTTTCAGAAGCAGCTCATACATAGTTTTTGCAAATGTATCATGCTGTGTTTGACCTGTAAGACTTGCCTTTCCTACCCTCATCACAGGAGAGAAAAATGTACAGTATATGATACAGTATATATAAAAATGCACTTATAATACCTAATAAATCACATTAACTGAACAGATAAAGATGTTCTACACAAATTAATCCTTTTTCAAAGTAACTATGAAAAAACTCAGTTTGTTTCTTCCAGCTAAAGAAGGTATGTTAGTAAGAAGCCTTCAGTGTCAAGGTACATTTTTTCCCAGCTAAGACTTGCAAGGAATCAGGAAAGAATGGGCAGAATACAGGTATGTATATAATGGTATGCCAGAACTAACAAACCAAACACTCTTCCCCCACACAGTATATGATATATTTTAGTAAACAGCAACAACAATATTGGAGAGCTTTCCTTTTTAAGCTCACAAAAAGAAGGGTGAAGATGCCAAGGCGTAACAGCCTTTTGAAAAAAGTCCATCCCAAGCAGGATTACCTGCTCCCACTGAAGTCAGTTATAAAATTTCAACTGCTTTGCACATAGATAGAGTTAGGCTAAAATAGAGGTCTGTTTAAAAATTCTACCTTAAATGTGTTGCATTCAAAGTAGCCCCTAACTCACACCTAAGTGTCATTGGTCACCCACAGAACAAGGGCAGTATTAGCTCAAAGAAATGAAGTTACATGTAAACACAGGATGATGACCAATTTTCTGAAATCTTTTATGTATCCTGCCATATCTTTAACTTAGAATCACAGAATGGTTTGGGTTGGAAGGGACCTTAAAGATCATCTAGTTCCAACCCTCCTACCATGAGCTGGGACACCTTCTACTGGACCAGGTGCCTCAAAGTCCTGTCCAACCTGGCCTTGAACACTGCCAACAATGAATGGGGCAGCCACAGCTTCTCTGGGCAACCTGTGCAGTGTCTCACCACTCTCACAGTAAAGAACTTCTTCCTAATGTCTAATCTAAATCTCCTCTCTTTCATTTTACAGCCATTCCCCCTTGACCTGTCACTACAAGCCCTTGCAATAAGTCCCTCTCCAGATTTCCTGTAGGTCCCCTTATGGCACTGGAAGGCTACTCTAAGGTCTCCCCAGAGCCTAACAGGTCCATATCCTTCCTATGTTGGGGGCCTCAGAGGAAAAATGAATGGTGTTGGGAGCTAATTATCTTAAACTGGAAAAGAAGGTAAAATTCAACTATATGAAGACTACCTATACCTCAAGTCAAATAAGGTACCAAATGCCACAATATTTACAACAAAAGTTCTGACAATTTCTGAAATTTTGTGATCCTGTTTTAGAAGTCTTAATACATGCTCGTAAAATAATGCATATTATGGACAGACAACATTATTGATACGTCTAGCTGTGAGAAAAAATTATAGAGATTATAAACCATACAAAATATTGCTAAAAACATCTGAGAGCCCCACCATTCTCCTTTTCAAATGGAAGGTTTCCAAAGTTCCATGTGTGAAATTGCTCTGCTTTGAAGAATGATCTCAGGTTAATTTCAGATACTGAAAATTTCAAAGGTGTGTATTTTGAGGGGATGAAGAGGAAACTTTAAGCTTTACTTGAAGCTTTTTACTGAAAAAAATCCTATTCTCTTTGCCGTTCCTCCAATAATTTCATTTTAATTTAACTTTTTAGTTTTGCAACTAATAAAGTATTATTATCAAATGTATTTTGGAAAAAAAAAAAAGGAGACATTTTAATTGCTAGAAAAAAAGATACATAAACTTATAAAATTGTAGATTTCAATAAATGCCCTAGGTCACCTAAGCCCCAATATACTTCAGTGAGAAGTAAGCTTCTAAGTCAAGTACATTAATTAGACTGTTTAACAATCAGTCTTTATGACAGTAATTTATAGAATCACCTATTAAGGCTGGGTGTTAGAACCACTAAATCCCTTTTCATATATGGTAACTGGAACACTAAACCCCACATTTTTTAATTCTTAGTAGCACTTCCCTCAAGTGAATACAAGGTCTGCCTGATTTTTCTCACCAGGCCTTCCATAAGTACTTTATTTCCAGCAAGCAATCAAAAATCAATAACCTACATAAAATGCCATAGACAGAAGAGAATTTAAGCAAGAGAGGTCATCTGACCTTGGAAATAAAGACACAGCACCCATCTGAAAGATATTATACTCTCATACTAATTACTGTGAACAGCAGCTGGGCTCCAGTAATCAAACATACAAGGGAAAGTGCTCTGTAAGCACTCTCAGCTTTGCACTCAGGGCTTGATGGACGAATCTGTCTTCAAAACACAGAAATCAGAGGTTGATTACTACTGCAACCAGCTCTTTGCTGAAGGTTAAACTACCTTTGTGCCTGTAAAGAAATAAAATTAAACATCTCCATGTATTTCTGAAGCAACATAAATAAAAAGATTTAAAACACCACCAAGAGGCATACTATTACCTCAGAGCAAGACCACAACATCGATGCCCATTGCTACTCAGGAAAATACTTGTAATAAAAAAGGTGAAAATGTGAGTATTCAGCTTCCAATCTGGTTTGTAATTTGTTTCCCAAATACCTATAACATGTATAATTGTTTGCTTTCTTGTGCATGCAGGCAGAAATGAAGCTTTTAAAAAATTACTATTATTTCCAATATGCTTCTTGGAGTTTACTGCGTAAGAGCACTATGCATTGTATTTTCACAGTCTAATACTGACCGTTTGGAATGAAAGATCACACTACTGATAGCTATGTGTACTACTGTTAGTGTCTCAGAACAAAAGCTGTGTATATCAGCTTTTGGAACCAAGATTACACACACACATTTTTTTGTCACATATGGGATAACAAGGTAACTCAGCTAAGGAAGGGACCAGAGGAGGTCTCTGGTCCAAGCCCTGCCCAAAGCACAGCCAACTCCAACTGTATCTAACACAAGGGCTCCAGCCCCACCATCTCGGTGGCCCCTGCTCCTCTCCAACCAAATTGTCAGTGTCATTCCTGTATCTGGGACCCAAAGGGGAGGCAGTACCCATGTGGGGTCTGACAAGCACTAAGCAGAGAGGCCAGCCCCTGCCTTCCCCTGGCTCTTGGGCTATATCCTGCTCACACTACCCAGATGCCCCCTTCCCTTTTTTCCCTGCCACAGCCATGTCCCAGCACTGCTCCTTGGCCACAATAGCCCCAGCCTCGATCATTGCAAGGGGTATTTACCTACATAAGTCTTTTAAATGAATCCTTTCATTTATAAGAAGCATTAAATTTTATCTTATTTTTCAGAACTCTTTCAAGAGAAAAGTTAGTATGCCAGTTGAGTGTGTAAGCAAAAATAGTTTTGTCTTCTCTAAAAGACTTTGGACCTATATACATCTATGTCTTTCATTAACAAATTGCTATTTGAATATATTTACCCATAACTACAGGTAACATTAGAAGCAAAGAGACCTGACTGGATTTGCAAAAGCATCCCAAAAATAAGTGCAAGTTGTCCCAGTACATTCTGCGCTGAGGAATTTACAAAGCTCCTAAGTTTTTCCAGACTCCAGCACTACACCAATGTTTCACTTGAACATACAGTTATCTCAGCTAGACATATGAACACAAGCTACCTTTCAAAAAACCCAACATAGTCTTTCAGCAACTATGTGTCTTTAAGACACATCTTCAAAATATTTTAATTTTTTTTTAATGAGCTCCTATGGTATAAAATGACTGAGACTTCAACAGCATATGCAATGCCCCCTCAAAGTGAATTCCCCACCTCTCCTGTGCTAGGCAACTCTTTTCTGAACTGTAATCTGATTGGGAAACCTGATTACTTCTGCTGCCATGTACTGTGTAACCTCACCCAAAACAGCTTAAAAAAACCCCAGATCCGTGTGAAATGTATGCTTCTTGCCAGTCAGTGAAAGCAGCACCTGGAAAGTGACATTAACACCCCACCACATACACACACATACACACATTGGTTTATGAACTATAAACACTCCTAGTACTGTTACCTGTAAACTAGAAAAGCTATATGCACAATACTGCTCTACCTAGAAAGTTTTCTACAAGTGCTTTTGGAATCCTTGTATCACTGTAGTATTTTAAACATGTTAAACATATTAGTTTCAACACTCTAAGTTGCCTTTAATATTTCCTGCAGAGTCTTTTACTGAGATTTGGTTCATAATAGCCTTGGAATCTTCCATTCCTGAGTCCCAAAGCTGCTTCTGAACTCAGCAGGAGCAAAGTTTAAAACACAAACTACTGTTTAAAGCTCAACAGAAGAGCCTTTTGTTTTCTAGTAAAGTATGTAGATTTCAAAAAGGGGTTGCTTTTACCCAAATAAACCTTTTCTGACCGCAACTAGCCTAAAAGAGCACACAGGTCGTTAACAAAAAGTAAAGAAATACCGTTATTAAAATAAAAGTATGCTGTACACCAGCCTATGCTTACAACATCATCTCAGACTAACCCTTTTTCTTATCCTGTGTCTATTATGTTATTTTATAATTGACTGCGTACTGGTCATCAGCTGTTCAGTGTCTCAGGTTCAGTGGAACCGGAAACTAATTTTATTTCCCTTTCCCCTCACTCCCCAGATGTTAAAGGTAAAGAAGTTAATTCGAATTTCTGCTTCCAATTTTAAAATCGTTTACATCAGCTCCTAATTATCTCTTTAAATTGAATTGGCTAAGTAACTAAATAAATGGGAACATGTCACACAACATGTGTTGTGGAGTCTGAACATGTCATCACTCCCCGAATAACAGATAACAGAGTACTAGGACCATATAATGTTTTCGCTCAACAGCATTTTTAACTCTCAGTTTTATTAATCCTACACCAAAGACACTTAAAAAAAATTAATCTCAAATCCCAGACTGTAATTCACTGAAGGAATAAATCTGACTGCTCTCAGCACCAGAATAATTAAGCATCATAAATAAAATTCCGGCAAGAGTTAAACTATGGGAATTCAGGGTTCTCTTTCACTCTGTTGTGATTCTCTGACAGGTTACTGCTGGTTTTGTTCCTGGGAGTATTATGGATGCATCTTGAATTAGTGTCCAGATAATCTAAAATTTTGACCATTGGAGCTGTTACTCTGGTATTTAAATCATGGTTACTAATAAAATCCACTGCCAAAGAAGAAAGAGAAATGGAAATAGGGTACAACTAATGCCAAAGCATAACATTTAGGATCAAATTACAATGTGAGACTAACTTCAGTCTTTAAGTACAATTACTAGAAACGAATCTTTACTAAATCTGAGCATACTGTTGTTTGTAATTTTCCATTTTTTCTCCTCTGTGTAAAAGGGCAGAACTGTCTCAGAGAGCACAGGTGAAAATGCTGACTCTCCAGTGATGAATTCTGAATGCAAATAATGTTATTTTTACACTAGTGACATTTTTATAGCAATGAAATCTATGTCTTTTTCTCTAAACAGAGGGCCTAGATCTACCAAACAAACAAAACCCCAAATTGATCCAGCAAGCCCAATACCTTTTCCATCTCCTTTGAGATGCTATTAATAGTGTGATACAGAACAAATGTAGACAGACCTAAAAAGTGTGATCCAGCAAGCTGCAGGCTATCTTCAGGGTGAGTAAGAATGCCTCAAGCTTCACTCACAGAGAGAGTAAGAATTAGGATGTCCAAAAACCCCTTGGATTTTCCTCTGGTACACATAAAGATATTCTGGTTGCGACAGCCTTGTTCAACTGTATTCTTAGTTGCTGTAGTACAGTCATCACGCAACATATCTTTGACATAAATGAGACAGAAGATATATGAGCCAAGAACCAAGATTCAGAACACTCTGCATCTGTTGAAACTTTCGAGTAACTTAGTCCTCCTGATTTAATAACTTGAAATGATACTGTAAGGGGAAAATCAATTTGTTACGGAAAGTAAAGTTTTCAAGTAAGTTAAACTCTGTATTTTTTAATTCTTTTATTCAGCCAAGCACAAGTTGCATCAGGTACACAAGACCATTTGGATGGTGTTGAAACAACTTCAAGAAAAGAAGAAGGGTCTCTAGAATTTGAGGGAAAGCTCTGTAGCAAGTATGCTGCTTTCAGGAAAACCAAGTTAAACAACAGACTGTAAAGTCCAGCTAGTTAGTCTGGTAGACCAATTAGCTTTTCTTCAGTGGAGAGAAGCAAGTTACAGAATACTGTTTCCAGGAGATATTGTTTAAAAAAAAAACCAAAAAAGAAAAAAGCTGAAGTAGCAGAATAGTGCACATGTGGAAGGAAAAAAAAACCCAAACCAAGAAAAACAAAAAAACAAAAAAAGCCTAGGACACCTAAGCAGTAACTTTTTTACTTCTTAAATGCATCTGTAACAAATCTAGTAATTAGTAGGCAACTGAGGAACACATCTTGGTCTAAGAATCTGTTTCCTATTTTCCTGAACCCAAATCCAAAAGTACAGGATGAACTCATCGAAACGGTACAGAAATAGTACCGTGCAACAGAAGTAGTGCTGAAACCCCAGTAGCTTTGTAGTTTCTGTCATATGATCAGTAAAAGGATTTGTTCTGAGGCGCTTTTATTACCTTCAAGCTGAGTTTACTCCCTCATGAAAAGCAATCATGGCTCAGACAGCATAAAAGTAAGCTATCTTATCCTCCTTTAATTCATTTTATTTCACAAGTTGTAAAGGAGCTATACCTGAGTTACGTCAGAAAAGTAGATATATAAGGATAGATGGGATACAGAACTTACCTTTCATAGTATAACACAGACTTACAAATGTACCACTGCCAGGCAACTGTAACACCTAGCTACTGAAAACACTAGATTTTACAATCCACCTCCCCCCACT
>NW_009916771.1:9494-18198 GCF_000696875.1 Nestor notabilis | reverse complement strand
GGGAAAGAAAAGTCTCAAAAGCAACAGCTCTTATTTCAATTGCTATTTCGATAAGACTTACACTTTAATACATGGGTTTTGACAATTACTTTTTCTAGAAAGGCTTGAGAAGGGCAACATGTAAGATGCGGAGATGTTACTCAGATGGGAAAACGAGAAAGAGAGATGAGGTAACTAAAATTCCAAAGTATTTGATTACACTGGGACTACCGGCATTTTCCATCTGCCTCTCACCATCCAGAACTCAATGAACACTTTCTGCCATCCTCTAAGCTCCTTTTCAAGGACTTGATGTATGCCTGGATTATTGAGAAGAAGGCTTTCAGTATTAGCTTGTTTGTCTCTTTCTTTCTGATTGAGAGCAAGATACCACAGCCCATATCTGCTTCCATTCACAGAAATTAGGTAAGCAAGAGCATGTAAGTCTGCTGGCTATCAAAACCTCATGAAGAAACAGTGAAATCCCACTAGCAGAGATTTCATTTAATGGTATAGACACAGGTGAAAACTTAGAAAGTTACAAAATAAAAACAACCCAAAAAAGATAAAATCCTTGTGACTTCAAGATGCAATATTCCTGGACTTAAATGTTACTTCAATAGATTTGAGCTTGTATCTATATGACTTTAATTCTTAGGGAAGAAAAAGATCAGAAAAAAAAACCCAAAACCACAGAACAAAACAACAGATGAAAAGGAGGAGGAAGTAGGAATGCACAGATGTAGTTTACAATTAAAATTAAAATTGAGATTTTTCTCCACCATATATTGACAACTTTATCTTCTTATGTATTTTCTGTTACCATTTTGGCCCACATAATAAGCCCAACCTCATCTCCAACCAGCAAGTTCTAATAACACCTGCAGATCTTTTTACTTCTGTTCCAAGGACAAGCTGCTGCTTCGGTCCACTTCAAAAAGAGCAAACAAAAAAACAAACCCCCCCAAACTGAAAAACCAAAGCTGTACAGACCAGCTCATAAGTTTCCAAACACATGAAAAAAACCTGGTCTGCCACTTGTATTTCCTCACAGAGCTATACTATAAAGACAGCCAGAGAGTCCTCTCCAAAATTACGTGGAAAGATGTCATGCATTTGCTGCACAAGCATAGTCCAGAGAGATAAAATTCTCAAGCACATGGTCCACTGCTAGGACCTTTCTGAAATGTTATGGCCACTTGCCAGCACCAGAGTAGATGCATCACTAGGCACTACACACCAGATTTTCAGCTGCAAGAGGCCTGTCTGGCTTGACCAGCACCCACCTGCATTTGACTGGCCTCAGCAGACATGTCTGCCTGTTCCATGCCCCCCAACAGCAAAGTTTTTTCTAGCTAGAGACATCAACAACTTCTGCACCTTCAGTGACTTAGGAAGCAAGATACACCCTGTGCTGCTCCCCAGAGCTGAGAGAAGGATTAGTTATTCAAAGAGGGAAGACATTAACATCATTCTCTTCTCTCTGCACTGAAGATCCTGACTGAGACCTACTTTTCAGCACAAGCATATTTTTGTCAGTGGAACTAGCTGCTCCAAGGTGACTACATACGAAATCTGTTCCCCAGACATAATTAAACCCTAATGAAGGCTGGCACTTCTCCACATCTGCAGCTCAGAACAGAATTTGAAGAGTATCAGGAATTGCAGTGTACACAGCCCGGGGTCCTTGGATGCGTCTTTCACACGGCAGCTTGCTCAGAAACTACAGTCAGGGCAAGGGGGATGGGAGTGCTGCCTGGCAACAGCCAGAGGGGTCCCATCAGGTTAAGAAAAAAACCAGATTTGTTGATGCTAATCAATAAAGTTAACCAGATCACACAATACTCCCAGATCCCAAAAATCAAAACCAGATGCATTCTGTCAAGACCACACAGCTTTCTGTACGCTTGCCAGTCTCTACCCAGTAAGAAAACAAACCTACCAGAACACAATTACACAGGAGACAGTTCAGAAGAAAGCAAACTGAGGGGAGTCACCCAAACATGCTTTTCACATGTCTATGTCACATTTACAGTTAGAACCTCCACACAGACCAGCCTGAACCAAGTAATAAATACAGACAATGGGAAAAAAGGATATAGTGCAATGGTATTTAAAGATGCAGTCACAAGCAACATAGAACATAAATAAAAGATTTTCTAAATATATGTAGGGTGGCAGTTTTCTTTTTAAAATTATTTGTTCCTAACCCCACAGTGTTTCTGTCTCCCTTCCAAACAGAACTGACTTTAAAAAATAACTTTAGATGGTTCATACTTCTGTAAAAGTAGACTACTTTGTCTTCTCTTTTTATACAGAAATACTTAAATTTTAGTAGACAAGTATATTCCATCTCAAATATTTTTATTATGCATTCTTAACCATATTAAATCTTTTTATATTATTAACATACCCAAGTAGTGGTAGTATATGAGAGAAAAGCAGCAACTATAGAGAGCAGTTGTAAGGTAAAATACATTTCACATGGATAAACTTATAGGAAGAATGGTAAAATCCTGGAATGCTTCAATATTTGGAGCAATTAAAATATTTAGTTATTAAACTATGAACATTTTTCCCCTTTTTTGCTTGCAGACAGTCTGAAAATCAGTGGCTCCTTTCACTTATCCTCAGAAGTTATTATTAAAGCAATGTATTTAAAAGATGCTTATGACCCTTTCTGCAAGAAAATGGAAGCCTTAATTATTTCATTTAATTATGTTTTTATAAAAAGAAAATGAGATGCCTCTTAAATGTTCCATGAAACGTAGATAAAAGGGATTCTATAATGCCAGAGAATGGTATATTTGAAGTTATTCTGCTTTATCTTCTTATTCCTTTCCAAGGAAAGATAATCCTTTCTACAATACAGTCTCTTCTGACACCCGAACTTAGGTGTGGTATTTCCAGCCCTATTCTCTACTGGTATTTAACTCAATATGGTCATGCTGGTGTCATTTCTGCTACCCATCAGGCAGAGAACTGGTCTGGAGTTCTCTTCAAATATCTGACCTTTGCTTAAGTTGCCTTATAAGCATGCACATGCACATACTAATTTAGGTTTTATTTGGTGTACTACACCATCATTTTGGTTTTAATTTCTTAAATTCAGGACAGAAAGTACTGAGTATCTGCTCTCTCTAATGTAATGCTTCAAAATTAACGTAGGAAGCCACTGAATGAACTTTAAATATGGAAATGGATTTAAAAACTGATGAAAAAAAAACCATGTTGTATTTCTCAGGGCTCTGTAAATTGCTACAGGATTACTTTAAGATTAGCGCTTTACTACAGAATTTGACTGTTGCACTTCAGTCAGACAGATGGCTACTGCTGGTATTAAGTTACACGGACTTCTCTGGACAAGCTTTTGGCTTTGTAAAGTTGTAAAAATCCATGGTGATCCGTAAATCCAACCTCCTAAAATGCACAAACCATTATGACCCTTACAAGTTCTTGCTTGCTTAAACTGCACCATAAACCATTTATACAAAGACCTACAATTTTTGAAGCTTGTCAATCCCTAACATCCATTCCATTATCCTACAAATGACTGATGTTAAACTGCCAGGCTACAATTACCCAGTCATTCACTTTATCTTTTAAAACAGCACAAAATAAACTCCTTTACAGTCTTCTAGGACTCTGACATTGTAGTAACAGCTATTGGAAAACTAAGAGTCCAAAGGGGTCTTCTACCACACCCTTCAGAAGATGTTAAATCAGCTGCCTGAATAGAAATTTTTAATGTACAGAAGCAACTGGTCTACAGTAGGAATTCAGCACAGCCAAGTTCCAAGACTTTCCAAAGGGCCAGTTTCTGCAGACAGTCACAGATGCTGAGCCACTTACAGAACACCCAAGCTCTAGAACTAAAAAGTGAGTCACTACAAGCTGCAGTAATGTTTCAAGAATTTCACTAAAGCAGGCACATAGCTTAAAAAAAAAATAAAAATCACAGTCAGTCCTAGGAAAACAGTGCTTGCTCTTTCAGACCTGTGACTGGGATTTTGGGTTTTCTGAGGCTGTGAACTGTCACTAATTCTAGGTGAAAAAAAGTCTGGAAAAAAGGGAAGGGAGAGGAAGCAGAGGGAAAAGGGAGAGGGGGAAAATGTGAAAGAAAAATAATACGCAGCTTGCAAGAGTGAAGAGATTGTAATCTACACTTGTTGATCCCGTTTCTCAGACTGGGTCTACATTTGTATTTTAGTTTGGATCTGAAGTAGACTTTCGAAGGGCAACTTCTGATAGCCTCCCCACACTGCACTTCAGTGCACACTGCAGAGCAAATGTGGAGATCACATACTGGATTTTTTCCAAACAACAATCAATTGGCAGAAGAGAAATCCAAGATCCAAGACTGCACGTAATTTGCTTAACCTGCTGGTGAGTGTTCATGCACAGGACTGGTCCAGAGCTAACATATGACACTCCTCAGATATGCATAAGGCTGTACACTGGTCCTGTAGGTCCTGTAGAAGCAGAATGGGTCTGCAGGTCCAAACACTTTGTCCTACAGATCTGCTCAGACTGCAGCTAAGTCAGGGACAGCTCCAGATGAGTTTCCCACAAACATCTGCTTGGTAGTATCAATGATCATTTCTAACTTATGTTCAGTCTTTTAATCACATGATTAAAAGACAGCTGGACAGGAAAGATAAAGAAAAGACAAAAACATTACTAACACAGATGAAATATTTGAGAAACCAGTATATTCTGGTGCCTGCTTGCATACTCAGAAGGTTCTTCTGTACCCAAAGAGTCAGAAAAATGTTGATTGGATGTGGCCACTTGGACATCATCCACACCAACCAGCCCCTTGAAGTGGAACTAACACCAATACCAGACCATGTTGGCCACGGCTTTGCCTGGCCAAACCTTGAAACCCTGTGCAGATGGGTTATTCCACCATCTCTTCAGGCAACCTGTTCTGGTTTTGCACTAGCCTCACAGGGAAGTTTCTCCATTATGTTCAACCTAGATACGCTTTACCATGATAATCTGGTGCAGCTGAAACATGAGAATTAACCTACAAACAAATCCCTCATTTGTTCATGTACTGTGCCTGTTAATAAAAGTAAATATGAGCTTGTGAAAAAACATTCAGAGAACCAGGAGGTAGAATAACTTGGGGCAAAAAGGGACAGTAGAGAGGCAGAAGAATGGGAATACATCACACAAGGTACATTAACAAGGACAAAATTGCTTCACAACAGTGCCTTCTGCAATTATCTATCGTTCAAATAGTTGCAAGTAATCCAGCTGAAGATCTGGCATTCACTTTTAAAACCTTGCCAGTGGTATATTTTTTGACTATTTCATTTCTTTACATCAGTGTTTGGATTCCTTACCCTTCTAAAAATAACTAAGACATTAAAGTGAATGACTTTTGTTTATGTTTGGTCATGTTTTGCTTCTATTTTCTTTGCATGTCTCCTGTTACTTTCACCTTTTAAAACATTTTTAAAAAATGCAGTAAGAATCATTACAAAACTACATGTATTTAGAAATTTCACTTTTTAATCCTGAATATATTGTTAATTTCACTGTATGGGATCATTAGGCATTGGCTAAGGTTTATCTAGTGGCACAGAAAATTTTCAAAGAATCCTATTAATCTAATCTAGATAAAACCGGATTTCTGAATGACTGTTACTGGCATTGGCCCTGTTGGACATGGGGAAAGCTTCTAGCAGCTTCCCTCAGAAGCCACCCCTGTAGTACCCCTGATACTAAAACCTTGCCATGCAAACACACAGGGTACAAGAGTACAGTGTACCAGTTGTACCAATGTAACACTTTAGTTATGGTCAAGAAGTCACTATTCACTACTTGAAGAACAAAACAGCTTTCTGAGTTACTTCTCTTATGCTGTCATTCCTAAAAGATAACCACTGGTCTGCAGGCACACACATGTATTTTTTTTTCTTAGGACCAAGTGGACCATAACCATTTCACTTGACCTCCAACACATTATAAGCAAAAATAAAATAAATCATCCTGTAATTCTAGAGCAACTCTTATCTACATGTTGGTTTGTTTACAGGCTTCTAAGCTTACTCACACTACTCCCTAAAATTACTAATGACGCTGGCAAAATAAGGCTGCAGCACTGTCTAATGACTCTTCCACTTGAAAGAGCATAATATTACGGCTAAAAAAACACCTACAAGCCTTAATAAGACACTTTAATTTGACAAGAGGGCCTGATCTAACACCTCTCAACAGTGCACTTCTGCAAGTAAATTTACCTCAAAAACACTGTAAGAAAACTGCTTCAAGGAACAACAAAACTAAGGAAATGCGGTAATGTCCAGCAGAGAAAATTAACCTCTGAACCAACTGCACTGATTGCACTCTCGCTCATACACACACACACACCTTTAGGCAGAATGAAGGAGCAAACAGCTCATTGTGCAGAAACTGAAACAATTTATGATGCTTTGCCATGAGATGGTTACTCAAAACTCCTTCTCAAAACTCCTTCTTCTTTTACCTGCCAAAGTTATTCTGGCTTAACAATTACTGATGGACATCGATGGATTTTGAAAAACACTTCATGTCCTGGCAGTTTCAACTTTTGCATCTCTGTTTCTTAATGTGGTATTCCTTGCATGAATAGATAGAGTCAGAAATTAACTTCAAGTGCTAACAAGATAATCTAACAGGATACCAAAAATTAGGCTGCACCTTTCCAAAACAAAAACATCCACCGCTAGATGAATGCTTAAAAGCAAAATACTTGGCCACACAAGTTACAAGTATCTTTGCAAAAAGATTAAACATTTAAGGGAAAAAAAAAACAAACAAAAAACCCCAAACCAAAACCCCACAAAACCCCATACTGATGAACCCAACAAAAAAACCACACGCACAAACACCCCCCCCAAAAAAAACCCACCAAAAAACCAACCCCAAACCAACAAAATGCAACAACCAAAAACCAAACAGAAAAGTCTCAAGTAGGAAAGACATGTCCGTGAAGCAGATTAGGGCTACTGATAGTGTTTTCTTTCAGTATTACTTAAGATACAACAAAGATGCATTTCTCTTTTAAGAGCACTTACTTTTTTAAGTAGTTTAAATCTTTTTTCTCTTCTGTGTGTAGTTTTGAGCTAAGAAACTCACATGGATGGCTGCTTTTAAGGGTAGCAGGTCTCACTGTCAAGCGAAATTACAGTTGTGTGTCATCTGGCAATACAAACAATGTAACACTGTCCACAGGTCAAGTCCCCAGGTCATACATCCTTGTGACAACATGGGGGATTGGGCTAGATGATAAATAAAGGTCCACTCCAATCCCAACCATTCTATGATTCTATTAAAAATGAGCTGAAACCAAGCTCATTGCTGAAGATGTAGCTTCTGTATCTCTATCTCAGTCAAAAGTCCTCTACTCAAGCCTGCAGACTGGTTTTTCCATCCACTAAAAACGTATTTTTTACGGATAGCCACATCACAAGAGGATAACCTCTTTCAGGACAAAATGGAGCAATGTCTGAATCTGTATTCAGACTAGGAACAGCCAACAAAAGATTTGCCTACAAACAGAGACATTTCTAATGCAATTTCTTTTTAGAATTATATTTATCAAAATAAAAACTAAATCTGAAGTCTTACATGACCTATTCCTTTGAGCCGTATTTTCAGAATTGTCTCCAGCAACAAAGAAAATAAGATGTTCAATACAAAACTACGTTTTTCACTCTATGATTAACATTCAGCTATTGTAAAGCTCAGTATGAAATTTGGTTCAAATACCTATATACCAACCACTTCACATACTGTAAGAGATTATCAGCCCCAAAGTGCAGATAAGCAGCAGGTCCCATCTACATTAATCAAAGCATACATACGCAAACCTCAGATCAGGCTGGAAGGTAAACATACAAACCAAAACACAAGTGCATTAAGAGGTGTTTGGAAGGTGCTGATCAAACCATTTGACATCAGAAGGTTATCTTAATCCTGTTACCGTAAAAGATGGTCAAAGAAACTCTCCAAGACTCGATCTGGAGTTTTAGAAAGCAGGCATTCCGTATTGCAGTGCTAGGTGTACACGAGTCATCTTCTAAAGCGGAGTGCATCTGGAGTCTACAAGCAGCATCCATGTATCCAGAAAGCTTATACATATGTAGAACCTTTCTGGGAAATGCTTTACATATTCGCTAGATTTTCTGGAGCTAATTGTAATACTTGCATTTTAATTACGCATGCGCTCTCTTGCTGAATGGTGGTCTCGATGGGTCTCTGGTGGTCGACGATAGTCTTCCTCACTGTGTCCGCTGATTGACCTCTGTGCTTGCACATGTGCAAGACTCCTGTGAATTTCTCAACAACTGTGTCTGTGTTTTAGGTCAGCTTATTCTGATTTGTTCGTTATCTTGAAGATCCAGCCCCATCTGTCTTATCTTCATACCAGGTTGACTATGGAGGGGTGAACCAGCCTCATCTGTCTTGGTTACTCCTTCCTTATCTTCACAGGCTACCTTTGTTTTATGCATACCCCAAGCCCACACTGGCCCATCTTGCTCTCAACAAAGCAGTCCCAATTTAAAAACTATCATCTTGCTTACAATTAACAGAGCAGTTTTAATTTACAACTTAGCATTTTAGCTTACATTCCAATGAGACAGGCATTCCAACACATACAGGAAAAGTTGCAGGACACTGTATCAGAGAGTGGGAATGTATCAAACGATGCCAAGTCCCAGCTCCTCAAAAG
>NW_009916771.1:0-9463 GCF_000696875.1 Nestor notabilis | reverse complement strand
CGGTTCAGATCTTCCTGCAAACTTTCGAACTAGGTATTTCACAGAGCAAAACGATGCAACAGTGAGACAAACTCCAACACTATAAAACCTGTAATACTCACACAGAAAGGAATCTCACAATGCCCTGCCATGCTGCTCTCTGGGCATGGCTTTGCAAACCCCGTGTATTTAACTCTAAGCTACTCACTGCCACAAACATGAGAAATACTACAGAAGCAAACATCCCCACCAAGCTGTAAGGCAGAGGCAAGCATTCAAAACCTTCCTCTTAAAAGCAGGTTACAAAAAACCCAAAGGGTGAAAAATAGCTTTTCCTCGCATAGCTCAAACTGGACTGGAGAGTCTAGCAATAGGCTTTTGCACCCCCAGGTATGATGTCAGAGTATATGAAATGAATAGCAAGTATTTAAATCACACAGTCTGGAAGCAAGAAGCAAACATTCTGCATTAGTTACGCTGGTGTGCAAAGTCATTGAGGAGAACACAAATTAGCACATATTAGGCCAATTTTTTTCTCAAGGGGACAGTGTGTAACCATAATTGGAAACACTGAAAGGTAGAAAAAGGTCAGCAATAGAAAACTGTGCAGATAAACTATGACTTCAATTATTAAGTATAGAAATGGACCTAAATAATAGGAGCAAAGCAAGATTCCCAACTCTGCATACAATTCCAAGCATATCAGAACAAACAGAAGCATTGTGTTGCATGTGCAAAGCAAGATACATCTTACACAAATACCTGCTCCAGCAAAGTTGAGAGAAAATACAAAACAGATAAACCTAACAGCAAAAACCTAACAGAAAAAAAAAAATAAGTCACTGTAGGGACAGAAAAACTGCTACAGTATGAAACACAAGACAGAAAATCTCTTTCCTTCCTGCAGATTCAAAACCACCCCAATTAATTCTTTGTACTACGATACTTAATTCAACATGGCTTGGGAATAACAATACCAACCATAATTAGGTAACCAAACATGTTGAGAAGCCAAAACACAGATTTAACTTTCAGCTTATAGGAGTAATAGCATGCAGGCAAACATTTTTCAGGGCTCATCCAGGAAACCTGAATATTACAAAAAAAGAAATGAAATATTATCAGCAAACCTACCAGTCCAACTCAAGGCACAACAAAGCAGAGTCAACCACAGAGTCAGGAAGCTCAAGATCAATAATCCATACCTACTGTGAAGAACTAAACCACCAGAAAACATTAAAGGAAAATAAGCAAGTGGGCGTTGGTTGGGACCACACAGGGAACAACAGCACTTCAGTGACTATGAAACACAGCAGCGACAATACAGCGGCTCTCTTGGCTCTCAGCCATGGCAAGTGCAGCTAAGTCCCATCCCCACACGTTCCCTGAAGGTCCCAGAGGGTTCAGCTTTGCCAGCATCTGGCTCTGTAGCATCACTGCCCAGGTTTTCCTCACCTCACACCCACTCCTGCATTTTAGAAAATGCAGCTGTGTCTCTAACCCTTCGCTGTCTGTTTTGCCCAGAGGAATCTGAGCTCCTCAAAGTAACAGTATTAAAGAAATGGGGACACAAACAATTTCTGTTTCTACCTCCTCCTCCTTCCCACCCCCAGACAAAAATGAATTATTTTGGTCATATGCCAGGCAATTCTTCCTATGCATGTACATGTATGGGGAAAGATGGGTCCCTTTTACGAGAGCTTAGCCAGCAGCAGGGATGGGATAAGCCCATGTCCAGACTAAAGTAACAGTATTAAAGAAATGGGGACACAAACAATTTCTGTTTCTACCTCCTCCTCCTTCCCACCCCCAGACAAAAATGAATTATTTTGGTCATATGCCAGGCAATTCTTCCTATGCATGTACATGTATGGGGAAAGATGGGTCCCTTTTACGAGAGCTTAGCCAGCAGCAGGGATGGGATAAGCCCATGTCCAGACTGACAACAGCAGCATAGGGACATTACTAGCCACAAACCTAACCGCTCTGAGCATGGGTATCAAAGATACATCTGCAACCACAATAGCTTCTCCAGAATTCCCACCAGGGTGGGGGTTTTGTTGTATTTTTCTCCAATAAATCACACCTTTTACCCTTTTTGTCCCCAGGCCTTCATTTCTCCTGTCACCGCACAAAAAGCTCCCACATGGAGTTCCAGGCAGCTGCACTGCTGTTTCCTTTGGCAAACCCCAAAAACACCCACCCCATGACCCCTAAGCAAACCCATGCTGAAGAAGCTCACAGAGGACGGCAGCCCATGCAAGGGATCCCACGCAGGAGCAGGGGAACAGCATGAGGAGTGGCAGAGGAGCTGTTATGGACTGACCACAACCCTCATTCCCCATCCCCTTGCACCTCTGAGTGGGGAGGATGTGTAAGAGACAGAAACAAAGTGAAGTTGAGCCTGGGAAGAAGGGAGAGGGGAGGACACAAGAAGTGGTTTCAGGTTTTGGTTTTTTTTTTTCCTCACCGTGCAACTCTGGTTTAATCAGCAGTAAGTCTCTTTGCCCATGACAGCAACTGGCAACCAACCTCTAATCTCAACTTCCAAGCTTCTCCACCTTATTTTCTCCCCACAGTCATGTTGAGGAGAGGGAGGCAGTGTGGGGAGCTAAGGTCAATCCACCACATGCTCACAAAGAGAAGAAAATTATTGAGAAGAAAGTATTAACATATTTTCAACTCTCTTTAATTCAATACAGATATGGGGAGAACCAACTTCACATGAGTAGGTAATCAGGCTCTTCTTGGTAGTGTTGTCAAGCCGAAGCCCTTGCAACTCTTTGTTCAGTGCAGAGAAACTGTACATCTACATTAGAGACTTCTAACAGGTACAAAACCTAAAATTATGGCAAAGGGTGGTAGGGTGGGGAAAATACTCAGATTTGTTTTCCCTTCTAAGTTCTTTCAGTACTAGTAAACACAGGTGATGTTTCTAAAAACGATATAAAAATATCAATAGAATTGAGATTTGAAAGGTGTGTTGTTTTCTTCAATCCTCCAACTATCTTGGCACTGAAAAGTGCATTTTACAGACTGCACTGTAGGAATAAATTTAAAAAACCCCAAACACTAAATGCTCCTCACCTTGCTTTTTATACAACAGTATCATCAGTTATTTAAAGGCTCAAAATCCTTATCTACATGCTTTTCTGTTTTTATAAGGGCTAAGTCTTGTCTTAAACAAAGATTAAATGGAGAATGGTTTGCTTATATTTTTGTATACTCTCAGATCTAAAGTCAGCCTCAAACACAATGTGTGACACCTTTCTACCAAGTGTAGGACTATGAAAAAGCTAAAGCCATTGTGCCTTCTTATTACAATATATTCAAAAGCAGAATAGATGAGCAGCCACAATTTCTTGTGGTTCATGCAAGATTTGTGACCATTCTCTCCTCCCGGCCATTTTATCATAGGTGCGAGTAAATCCATGTAGAATTCTTTTCTGGTTGTTCAATAGAAAGTTTCTGTAGAATTTTTTGATGCAGAAAAAATCCGAATTCCATGATCTTTAGTAGTCTCAAAAACTTTTGAGGCTGTTCTATGGCACTAGTGACCTTCAGCTGCCTCAGACGGCAACATGTGCTGTTACCTTAATGGAATTGCAAGAAGAAATCAAAAGATCAGAAAGAACTTTCAGAATTAAATATTAAATAATAATTTTAAGCCCAGATCTGCCCTTTTCTTCTATATGAATTGTAATGTTTTGTATCAGTTAAATAAACTGCTAAACTGAAGGCATCATACACTGTGCAGCAACATAGACACTTAGCGATTTCTTGATGAAAGGATTTTTTTAAAATAGACTGCATTACTGAGAAAACCAAAGATGCTATTTTTGTCCTAGTAAGTTAATACTGATAAAACTAACAGCTTACACTCAAGCTCGAGTGAACATACTAACTACTGAGCAAATGTACCTCAACATCCTCTGGAGTTAGGCATGTAATTCTGCAGAAGTCCAAAACCCTAACTTTAGTTCCAGTTTTCTTGTAAGGAACATCTGATAATACAAAATGCCACACTGATGCCCAAATCATTCTGGAACAGTTCTATGTTTTCATGTTTCTTTAAACAGAGGTAATTATTCTGTGACTACACATTATTTCATCAAGAGGAAAAACAAAGAACAAAACCAAAGAAAGCACTTTCAAAAGGCTTCAGCTGGTAAAATGTGATATCCTGGACCCTCCCAGACTCCCAGAGTAACATGCTAGTAGCTCTTGCATCAAACAGATTGACAGATCCCTGAATATCATTCTATCTGCAGATATTTCACAGCAGAAACATCTCAGGTCTCTGAAATTCAAGCAGGTGGACAAAATAAAAAAAATAAATAAAAAAACCCGCAAACCTAAAAAACCCCTGCAGCAACCACTCGGTTATTCTGCAGAGCACAGACCAAGAACATAAAGATAATGGACTTGTCTCTGCACTCATGCGCTGAAATACAGCTGAAGACCAGAGATATATTCAAAGCACCTATGTGAACACTACAGCCTAAGGCTCATTTTCAAAAGCAATTTAGGAAGCTTAAATACTGTGTGACTTTAAGCAAGTAACGGGCGCTTCCAGACAGACCTGTAGCACTCTGTTCTGCAATATTAAAAGACTATTTGCTTCGAAAAGTTTAATTACCTCTCTACTGCCCTCTTTGGGGACCCTCACACCCCGTGCTACCTGGTCACCTGGTACTAATCACATTGCCAAATATGCCTGTAACTGATCAGAAATATTTAGTTTCTAGGAGACTGCTGAAGTACCCTGAGACACAGGCAGCTCCCTCTTCAATCCCCTAGTCATGTGTAAAGACCCAGGTAGGTGCAGATGCATAACTGGAAATAAACACAAGGCTGCACAAATGGCATCGGCTGAAGGGTTTTAATTTTCTCATCTGAGAGAGCCTGTTTGGCAAATGAAGGATGGCTCAATAACGCAGAGATGGAGGAGCTGTTCAGAATACTAGCTCAGCAACAGCGAAAAGACATCAAAGTAGTTTTTGAGGGAACTAATGGAGAAGCCCTTACAGATTAAGACAACAATAACTTTGTCTTAGATCCGGACTCCAGGAAGCAGTTGGGAATTGCAATAGGATTATGACAGAAACAAATACAGAATATCAAAAAACAGTTCCTTAAACACCAACAATGTCCACACAAATACCAAAACCACCAAAACCACTCAAGTTCTGCAGTATGTCTTACCCAGCACCATTAAACTCTGTGGGACAACTAAAACCAACTGGAATAGTAACATAGATAGTGACGGCTTGCTCATGAAGGACTCCCACAGCAAGGAGAAAAGAGTAACGAGGTTCTATATCCTACTTCAGGTATAGTACATTTATTCTGAAATTCAAGAAAAGATAAAAGTGTGAACTGAAGTTAAGATGAAAGGCAGGGAAGAAAACAACAAAGGCAATATTGCAGTTGAAACAGATTCTCAAACTCTGATGCAAATACAGACATTTTTTTTTTAACTAGTTATCTCAGCTACCCAAAAGACAGCCTATGATGGTAAAATAAAAGAATTCATTAATTCAGGCACTTTGTGAGAAAGTGATACAACACAGTTACTCGAAGTATGCAAGGATCTTTGTTGTTAAGAAAGTTGAGAAGGTTACCAGGAAAGTATATTTTACTCTGACTAAATAAGGAGGCATTGGTGTTGAAACTTGAGATGTGATAGATAATTGTGTCACAATCACACACAAAAAAATCATGTTTAGCATTGTAAGAACAGTAGGATTCTGAGTGTGACAGGAGAAGGACAATGCATTTGGGAGAGGCACCAGAGAAGAACAAATAATTACAAGATGCTTAGAATATAAGGCCTCTGAGAAAAGACTGAAGGAAATGAGTTTGTTTAGTCCTCTGGGGGTGGGGGGGGGGAAAGAAATCAACCTAAAAGGGAAACTAAAACTACTGAGATTAGATCTTAGGGAACAAAAGAAAAAAAAAACAAACAAAAACCCAAACACAAAACAACAAAAAAGGAAACAAACAAAACAAACACACAATTGTAACTTTAAAGGATAATGAAGTTTTAAAACTGATTACTTTTGTAGGCTGTCTTCTTATCTGGTAACCTAAGAAAAGACTAGGAAAATATCAAGCATAATTTAAGTGATTCATCATACCTATATACAGAGGAATGAATTAGATTAATGTCTGGAAAAACATTCTGGCCCTATACTTCTGCATTAGTGGTACAAAGATTTCACAGCAGTAAGTTCGTCTTGCTTATTAAAATTTTTATAGGTTTCTTTGAGGCAAGAAAATAAAGAGATCCCGCTCTACATTTTTCATAAAGATACTCATTTATTTCCAACTAAATTACATAGAAAGACTTCAGTAAGAAATTAATTGTACATACAGGAAATGTGAGTCAGAAGTCAAACTGAAGCACAAGGTCTCACAACAGCAAAGGCCTTACTAAGGAACAACCCACAGCAAAAGTAGGAAAATCAAGTTACCCTGCTGGTCTGGCATGTGCTCCAGCACATACAGTAAGAAACTTATCATAATGAACTAGGTAGAGATCTAGGCCTAAACCAGAATGACTGTATCTAGTAACTGAAAAACATAAACCAAATCCAAACACTCTAAGCTGGTAATAATAGGTGAATTTTGGGCTGCCAAGCCACTCATGCTGAGGCAATCCTGTTATTAGTTCTACATAGGGCCTACATTGTCTGTAGAACAATATGAAATATGAAATCTGGGTATGGATGTAGAAAAACTGGGACCAATGTCAAAAAAGTAATTATGAGAGGGCTGTTTCTTTGGCAGAGCCAAAGAGGTGCAAGGCTAACGAAAAGCTGGGTCCAAACTCAGAAAAAATTATGAATAAAATGCCAAATTGAGTGGAGAAAAAAAGGAAGATAGGTCTTACAGTGGTAGGTGTGTGGACACCTCCAGATGGTAGTAATGCTGACAAGTCTACAAGGATCCTGCACAAAATCCCCCTGGATGACCTACTGGACTCTCCATCAGGTTTTATGTTCTTAAGATCTGGGGTTAGGGGAGTGGAGCAGGAAATAGATTTACGCCCAGTACTTATGAAAGTGTAATTTAGTAGTATCACATATAAGAATCCTTAGAATCTGCATGCTGTATCATTATAAAATTATAAATTGGTATATTTGATTGCATAGGGTATAGATTTTTGCACAGACTATTCTGCTGCTCTAGCTATTTCCTCTTAAGAGTATTCATTAATCAATAAACATCTTAATGGTTTACATCAGCTGAGTCTCAAGCCTCTTATTTTCTTGTTAAATGCCTTTCTAAATCATGCCTGTGTGAGGGACTGTCTGCTTCACAGTGGTCTGGGTGCAGCAGCTGGAGCCAGTCCACCAGCTGAGGGACCCATGTGCCCATGGTACTAGCACTGCAGCATGTGCAACTGGGTGTGAGATCATAAGCAAAGATGAAGCTCTACTAGCTGGTGGGAGTCAAGGGCAGAGAGGCCTCTAAAAGCCAGCCCTGGGTAGGATAGATCTTGTGCATGTCCAGGAGTGAGAGCACACAAGCAGGGTCAGCTATGGGACCAGAGGAGTCCTCGTCAACTCTGTGTGCGTTTCTCTGTGTCTGTGCAAGTGACATGGTTACTACCAGCAACAGGAACAGGGCTGTGGCCTCAGGGGTTCATATGTCCTGACTCCAGCAATTGGGATTCAGGGGCAGCTAAAGGGCAGGTTGAGTGACCCCAGCTGCTGACGGGATCCACATTTCCTATATGTATATATAAGGGTCTCACCAGGGGACGCACTCCTTCCCAGTGAAAGAGAGGAGCAGGATGAGCCCCTGGTACTGTCTGTGCTTGTGGGAGTGCTCTGTGTGTCTGTCTGATCAGGCTGTGTGGGTATGTACATGCGTGCTGCATGCATGCACCCACAAGCTCAGCCTTCCTGCTGCACAGGCATGGGCCATGAGCAGCAGCAGCCTCACCTCCCTCAGATGCTAAATCGATCCAGTGAGATCTATTTTCCTCTAACAGTGTAGTATTAAACCAAATACAGACAAGACTGTACCTGTTTTGTAAACCTGATATACAAGCAATGCACTATATTCCCACCAAGCTAAATCAAAATCAGTTTGACTTATATTGTTACAGGTTAAAATATTATGAAATAAAAATACTAACAAATACGGAGTATTTCTATTAATCACCACTAGAAAAGTGTTTTTTGAAGAAATATTCTACGAGTCAAATTTTCTGCATTAAGACTAACAAAGAAATAGG
The DNA here is from genome assembly GCF_000696875.1 of Nestor notabilis. Lineage (NCBI taxonomy): Eukaryota > Metazoa > Chordata > Aves > Psittaciformes > Psittacidae > Nestor > Nestor notabilis. Next base: position 1,236 of record NW_009916771.1, on the reverse strand, counting down.
CAGCTATAATGATTAAGCAATTTCTATAAGCCTGTGCCACTGTGTCAAGTTTGTATTTTGATTATTTTTGTACAGAGAGAGAAAGAGATGCTCCAAGAACATAGCTAGCAGTCAGAAATTCTTTATTTCTATCTAATCTCTCCATAACAGTGGGCAACTCCCATAAAATCACTTGTTTAGTTTGCCTAAGTATAACAAGCAAAAGGCATGACACAAAGTTTATCAGGCTACTAGACTGCAGGGAAAATCAATCAGTGGTTATTTGTAGCGAATTCTGAAAGTGAAAATTCAGGCAGTTTGCATCAGCAAAGAGTCCTAAAATGACACAGCACTGGCAACATAGAACAGTCAGGAAGAGGAAGAGCAGGGTTTTTTGAAACACCATTTCTATAAGCGTAGGGAACAGTTACACCCTATTTCCTGCATCTATTTTATTTTTGTAGCAGGGACAAAAATAAAGCTTAAAACAAGGCCAGTCTGCTGAAACACTAGGTTTATAAAACCAGAAACTATGTCATTCTAAAACAAATCTCCTGAAGATTATCATCTGGGAGAATTTATGAGAAATGTGTACTTGGTACATAAGCGCATGCAATAGCAGTAATTAAACAATCGCAAGCACATTAATTATACGTGATGTGAATTTTTCACTGGAAATTAAATCAGAAGTACTGCTGCTGACAGAGATTTAAATGTCTATAAACAGGGATTGTGAATTTAACTGTAAAATTCACTGTGCAAATTCTCTGCACACCCTGACAGAAATGCAGGAGGTTAGGAACAGGATTATTTTATTTCCTTTAAATCAAACTGACAGTACTTCAAATGAGGTATGCTTATAAAAAAGTGAGGAAGTGTCACAAATGGAGTGAGTTGAGTTACTCTTCATAATGCAAGATTGTAAGATCCTTCAAGAGTTTGAAACTGATGCTAAATTTTTCAGCAAAAGTACAGAATTTCTCTGTTTTTATAGTTTAGGGCTGCTTGGGCAGTTCTATTTGCTGTGGCCCCACTGAAGCAAATGGTCACCAGGAAGAGGTCAGATTCCTTGTAAACGTCTCTCCGTATTACAGGAAACCCTTCTAACGGCAGAGAATATTTCAGCAATTTCACAGCACAGCATTTGTGCTCCCACCGCAGGGCACACAGATTCTCTTGAGAAGGTTCACACGCCAAATTACGGACTGATCCCCCTAAGCCATGTATGCTGCCTATCTAATCTTGAAACTACTTTGC
>NW_009916770.1:27443-58095 GCF_000696875.1 Nestor notabilis | reverse complement strand
CGGGACGGGAGCGGCCCTGTGAGCGCGAAGGAGCAAACTGGGGGCACTTGAGCGGGAAACAGCCCCTGTGGCCGCGAACCCGAAGCGCGGGGAAAACCGCCCGGCGGGAGCGGGCAGGTTGCGCTCCCCTTTCCGTGCTCCGGGAAAGTGCAAGGTTCCTTTTGGCCTCAGTTTCTTGAATTTGTTTTATTTAACTGCCAGAGGACACGAGTTTTTGCCCTTTCTATTAGGACACTTGGGCGTCACGCAGCTAAGATGATGGTTAATTGCTGCCTTTTAAAGACGTTGATAGCAGTAAAGGAAAGGTTTCTGTGATCATAGGAAGTTATTGAAATATATATGTATGTACATGAAATCACTGAAAATTGACAGCAACATCATAGGTTTTGCCATCAGGAATCTTCTAGAGCCCCTCTGGCCTCATCTTACTTATTCTGCTACTTAAGGTAAATTCTCAGATTTAGCTTTGACACTCAAGGAGTTACACAAACGCTTTGGTTTTGTGTTGTGAGTTAATGTTTAAGGTTTCTTTCCTCCCGCATTCAAAAGTCCCATCTTGTGTTTTGGGAGTGCCTTTTCTTTCTCAACTACTGAGAGGCTGGAACCTGCTTGAGCTCTCCTGTGAGCAAACTTTCTGATTATATTTATTACTCATAGATGAATGTGACCTTTTCATGTACAAAGGTCTCTACAAACCAAAAAGGCAATTCTAAGGGAAGGCAAAAATGCTTTTATCCTTTTTTTTTTTTTTACTTTATATCCTAATGCATTTTCTCCTGGAACCCTTTTCACAATTCCTCTTGTAGCCAAATCAGCACATGTGTTACCTTCAAAAGATTGAACTGCTTATCTGTGAAATAGATTGTCTTAATTACACCGTTTCATTTGATGTGTGCCTCAGTTGGTCACTTCTTCAGCTGCTGTATGACTGCTTTGAAGGGCAGTTTTGAATTAGTGAGGGGTTTTTTAATCTTTAAGGAATGCTTCTATTAAAAAAAAAATATCAGTCCTCTGGCTCTTTTATAGTCTCATGTGAATAAAGAAGTGGAGAAAAGATATTTCTTCATCTATTGGTGTTTATACTGGCTGTCCCCATTCTAGCTTTTTCCATTCTCTCCTTTATTTTTCGACCATTGTAATTAGAAAAAGAGTGCTGGTATTAATCTGGGTGGAATAGCAAACCAAATATATGAACATGTGCCAGGTTTAATGATTTTAGCTAACATAGCAATCTGTCAGCTCTATGTGCTGGACAAGAACCTATGGCAGATAAATCACGAAACACCATTGTTCAAAGTCAGATGTCAAAGAGAGCTTTGGAAGTCTTCAGTGAAGTGAATTCTTAGGTGAGAAGGAAGACTGGTTCTAAGTTTTGAGCATTTTCTGAGTGCCAGCAGTGATCCCAAATATGTGACCAGCTGGCTAATGCAGAAAGCTGTGTGTTTGAGAGAAGGGAAAAGAAAAAGAAAAGGCTGCAAAGCCAGGTTCTCAAATTAGGGGTGGTGTTTGCCTGGACAATCTTAATGTGGCTGCCTTCTGCATTATGGTACTCATTTAATTATTTATCATTATGTGCCTTCCAGGGAACATGGTTCACTCAGCACACATAAAGGATAATGCTGACTTATTGGAGATCTTTGATATGTCTTTTGTCCTTTTTAATGGATTAATCGGATAATCATACTGTAAGACATAAACCCCAATTGTGGTGCACACTTACATGCAAACCCTTTGGCATTTTATTACAGGGGAAATTTGAAACCTGTACTTTCTTTTTTTTTTTTTTTTCCGACCTGACTTTCAATGTTATTTCTCACTTAAGCAAAAAAACTCTGCAGTAAAACCCATTTCATTTGCTATACAATAGGATTTAAAGGGCAGAGTCTGTAGAAGGAAGTTCACACATCGGAACTTCAGCTCACTGGACTTATTGGTAACAATAATCAGTCTATTAAATAAGCTTAACTGGGGAGAGATCAGAGTTCTGTTTTGTAAATGTATTTGTAGCTGTTTGCTGTTGTTTTGAGAAATCTACATTCCTGAGCTCTGAGCCCTTCTGCATTGGTCCACTATTCCTACCCCCCATCTCCTCTGAAGTCTGTTGCCTTCTTTGCCTTGTTCCCCACAGTAGGAGCAAATTTTATTTTTCTTCTAAATCATCTGAATGTTTTGAACATGATGTGTTCAAAAGCGGCATCCTTTCTCCACTCTGTTCTAGTACCTGTTGTTACACTGGCCACTTCCTTCATCTAATAGGGGTATTTTGATCAAAATTCATGTTCAGTCCCTGCATACTCTGCAGTCAGGAGCTTCTGCAATCTGAAGTGCCTTATAAATGTTTAGGAATTAACCCTTGCTGTAACTTTGTGGACAGGAAGCGTTTGTTTTCCCATCTACAGAAGAGAGGGAGGAAGGTGCACTGGTGATCCAGAGGTGTGAAGCAGTGGCTGCTTCATAACCCTGAATCTAGGAGCTGCACGTGAAACCCATAGTGTCTTATGATCAGTTTGCCTAAGATCATAGAGGTGTTTGGGCCAAGCCCAGGAACAGGACCTCCACCCAAGAACTGTGCTTTCCTCACCTGGTTCTCCTTCCTCAGTGGTGAGACCTTGCCTGCTGACTTTGTTTTCTTAAATCACATTCCTTTTTTAGCACTCCATCATAGAAGTATCACGTGCATAGTTAATGGAAGGAGCTGCCCTCCACAAAGGAGCAGCACACAGCTCCAAGCCTGTTCAACTGAATTTAGTCTCTGTAGCTTGAATCATTTTACGAGGGGACATTTATATCCTGAAATGCACAGCATGATAAGTAAGTAATGTGATGCAGGAATGTGTAAGTTTTATCCATTAAGCATAGGTTTTGCTAGAAAGCAAGACAGAAAGAAAAGGAGGGAAGGGGAGTATTTCCTGGAAAAGGGGAGACATAACCCCCATTTTTAAAAAGGGAAAAAAGGAAGACCCAGGGAACTACAAGTCAGTATCATCTCTGTGCAAGATCTTGGAGCAGATCCACCTGGAAACTGTGCTAAGGCCCATGAAAAATAAGGAAGTGATTGGTGACAGCCAACATGGCTTCACTAAAGGCAAATCATGCCAGATGAATCTGGTGGCTTTCTACGATGGGATTACAGACTTGGTGGACTTGTGCAAAGCTTTTGACATTGTCCCATATGACATCCTTATTTCTAAACTGGAGAGAAATGGATTTGGTGCCACTCAGTGGGTAAGGAATTGACCGAATTGGAGTGGTCACACTCCAAGAATTGTGGTCAATGGCTTGATGTCCAAAGTGGAGACTGGTGGCGAGTGGTGTTCCTCAGGTGTAAGTAGTGGGACCGATTCTGTTCAACATCTTTGTCAGCACCATAGACAGTGGGATTGAGTGTGCCCTCAACAAGTTTGCCAACAACACCAAGTTTTGTGGAGTGGTTGGCACACTTGAGGAAGGGATGAGATCCAGAGGGAAATTGACAGGCTTGAGAGGTGGGCCCATGTGAACCTGATGAAGTTCAACAAAGCCAAGTGCAAGGTCCTGCATATGGGTTGGGGCAATAGCAAGCACAAATATAGGCTGGCCAGAGAATGGCTTAAGCGTAGCCCTGGTGAGAAGGTGTTGGTCAGTGAGAAACTTAACATGAGCTGGCAGTGTGCGCTCACAGCCCAGAAAGCCAACCATATACTGGGCTGCACCAAAAGGAGTGTGACCAGCAGGTCAAGGGAGGCGATTCTCCCTTCTACTTGGCTCTCGTGACACCCCACCTGGAGTATTGCATCCAGCTCTGAGGTCCCCAGCCTGAGAAGGACATGAAGCTGTTGGAGCGAGTCCAGAGGAGTCCAGGAAGATATTAGAGGGCTGGAGCACCTCTTGCACGAAGGAGAGGCTGAGATAGTTGGGCTTGTTCAGCGTGGAGAAGAGAAGGCTCCAGAGAGACCTTAGAGCAGCCTTCCAGTACCTTCCAGGGGCTGACAGAAAGCATGAGAGGGACTTTTCCAAGGGCATGTAATGATAGGACAAGGGGTATTGGCTTTAAACTGGCAGAGTGTAGATTTAGATTAGATATTAAGAAGAAATTCTTCACTGTGAGGGTGGTGAGGCCCTGGCAAAGGTTGCCCAGAGAAGCTGTGACTGCCCCATTCCTGGTAATCTTGAAGTAGGTTGGACAGGGCTTTGAGGAACCTGGTCTAGTGGAAGGGGGGTTGAAAATAGGTGAGCTTTAAGGTCTCTTCCAGCCCAACTATTCTGTAGTTCTGTGTAGAGAAAAATATATTTCAAAATAAGAGAAAACTGTAAGTTTAACTCTTCAAGTTCAATCTCTGCCTAACAAAAATTTCAAACCCTTTTTAGTTATAAAAAATTGGTTTTCTGTCTAATGTAATATTTGCAAAGCTTTGTAAATGGCTCTGAAGTACTTATTGAAGGATTTTAGTTCACAACGTTAATATAGTATCTTTGAATAGTACAGTTTTATAGACACTTTTGCAGAAATCATTAATTTGGCTTTTGAATAGTCTGGAAAAGTTGAGCACTGGCAAGTGGAATTTTTTTTTAATCTTTTTTGCCTTTGTACTTCCTGAGCAAGTTCTGACACACACACAGGTGAGTGACAACACATCCAGGATTGTATTTGAAGTATCTAAATGTTTTGTGACAAAAAAATCTAAACCAAAAGTCAATGCCACTACTTTTGCTTTTGCTTTCCTGCTGTTGTTCCAACCAGTTTTACCTCCTCTCCTCTGCAGAATACACTGAAAACAATCAATACTGTGTCTTTATGCTGAAACCTTGGTCAGTTCGTGCCAGCTACTTGTTGGGCTGTTCTTGCTTCAATCTTTTGTGTAGTAATTCTTTCAAAAATAACTTGAAGTTTTATGCTTGTGTTTAGCTTATATCTGACAAATACTTTTAGTGCAAAGCGCTCAATAGCATTAGCATTTCTTTCATTCGAGTGCAGAAAAGTGTCTTGTCACTCAGAATATTGATTCTCACAGTTGGTTTTTCATTCATCTTCATGTGCATAGACTTTCTGTATATATACCTCTATGCCCAGTTTTTAAGTACAAACATACATATTTATAAATTTGTATATCACTGTTTAGGTACAGACTATTTGGCAGATGATGATGTATTTTGATTTTTTTCTGTCTATCATGTATTGCTTCATAGTTCCCAAGTCAGGTCTTACACCATGACTAGAACCAAATGTTACTTCCTAGTGGAAAGTAATGTATGATACATGGAGTGTCAGGCAATTCATCAGGAGTAAGGAGGAGATGGCCCTAAGGCAAACAGTTTGCTCTTTAGAATATAATGGTTAGTTAACCCTTTAACTCATATAGCACATGTATAAAGGGCAAACTTGGGGAAGAAAATTCTTCTCAAGATATTGCTGTGAACCATACAAAGAAATGTTAATTCTCAGTCTTCACATGTTAGTAAATGAGAACAAGCCCTCAGCCCATCAGTGTTGATATTTATGAGCAATTAAGTTTAAATTATAAAAACTCCATCTGTGTTTGTTTCTTGTGGACTGTGGATTCTTACTTTGAGTGTTTTTAACATTATTAGTGGCGTGTTCCCCAAATGAAAAATAGTTGCAGGCATGTTAATATTTTCTGACCAATTTCAAGACTGATTATTGTATGTTTGTTTTCAACAAGAGCTGAAATAACTATTACAGTGTAATTTCTTCCACAAATGATGGAAACCTGAAATGCATTCTTTATAACGGTTTAAAGAAATACTGGTGTTCAGCTTGAATCCTATCCCATTTGAAACCAAATCAGGAGTAGTTCTAGGAAGTGCACTATTCAGAAGTACATTTGTCAGTAGTAGTAGCCTTGCAATATTTTTTTACTGAGTTGTGGGGAGGCTTTTAAATGAAAAGCCACACACAGACTGCCCAGGTGAACATATTTTTATAGGAGAGACAAATGAAATTGCCTGGATAACTACTTTCAAATCCATAAAGTAAACTAGGTGAAGAATAGGGGCCAGTCTTACTCTGAGAACTGTGACCACTTGCTTGCTGTTTATATCCACAGATGCTTTTCCCTGCAATAGTGTACAAAGAATCTTGGATATAGTTCAAATTTATTATTATTATTTTGAAATAAAATTGATTCTGCCCTTTTATGTGAAGTGGGATGCGTTAATATTGGCTGATGGCTCTTTAGCTGCTGTTTACCTACGGCTGGGTCAGTATGTGCATTTAGGAATCAGTATGTTTATTTTGTTAAATTTTTTTCCTTCAGTACAATATTTACTGAGGAAAATTGGTTTTAACAATGTTATTCTTTACGTGGCTTCTGTTTCCCTTTTAAAGTAGCTGTCTTAGGCCCAGACTGAACAAAGTACTTAAGCACATGTGCAACTTTAAGCCCAGGGACTATTCACAAACTTAGAAGTTGCATGCAAATTTATGCCCCTGGGGCCAGATCAGACCCAGAGAACCACTTGTAGAGTTTACAGTACAGATTTGGGAGTAGAAATCCTGTTGTTTTAAGGCCTGAATTGTCTGTTTGGCTGAGGGGCAGTTAATGGGCACTCTGATTCCAAGAAGGTAAAAGAGTGAAGGTCTGAAAAAGTGAACATAAAAATGTTTTGGAATTTTTACTGTGTCATTTTAGATAAATGTGTGGGACCACAGCGTGGTATGAAAGAAGGAATGTTGTACAATGTTAACTTTTAACTTCTAATTCCCAGTTTTAAGGAAATATAAGGACTATTTGCTAATTCTCACTAATAGCCCATAACCTGTATTTTAGTTAAAGTTTTATTACGCAGGATCAATCATGTTGTGGGGTTTTTTTCCCTCTTTCTACAAAAAAGAGACAGAGCAATTACTTACTAAAGGTTCAGCACAAACTGCTTAGTTACTCCTGAAGGGGTTAATACCACAAAACTCTTCAAGACATCTGGCAGGAGCTGTGGGTGTTGGGTGTGGCAGATCCCAGGGCCGTACCAGTCTCTACAAGGGAGCTGTCATCCTCGCTGATTTATCCTTCCCTAATGTCACGGGGTATGGATGTTGAAACTGTGGCTAGAATGTGAAATACGAAAAACATGAAGATTATGATTTAGTGTCTGGGGAGGCTCATTGTTGGCCTCTGTTCACAAGTTGTAAGCATTGGAGGTAGCTTGACACAGGTTACAAAATCTGGTATGTAGCACAAAAAAAAAGAGGGCAAGAGTATTTTGGCGTTTGGAATTCCTACATGTGTTAGTGCACAGAAATGAATGACGGCAACAATTAAATCAAAGAGCGCACTGATGATTTATTGCATTGGAAGCACATCGAAGGTGCTTGTAAATAACATCTAAATAAATGTACTTTCTGGTCCTTCATTGGCAAATAAATATAACGGGTACAGTGAATGAAGAAAGTAGGGAATTATCTTCCTTAGTAAAGACAGTTTGGCTAATTAACTGATACATTAACAGAGCTCAGATGTAAGACTATTATATTCATGGTTTGGCATCTTTCAAACTGACATTTATAGGAAGTTAAGTTTCTATATAGGTTTACAAGCACTTTTTTTGGTAATGAAATTGGTGTTATTCGTTACTTTTTCTATCCTGATACAATTAAATATTCAATACTCACAGAAGTTGGAACAAAATGTGCACCGTGGATTTTTGTCAGAATATCCCCATGTAATAAATGCTAACTAAGTGAAACAAGTTGGTTGGGGTTTTTTTACAGGACTCTTAATTTTCTCTCAGGAAATAAGTTGAGGCATACCCCCAGCTTGCAGAAGTGCAATACAAAAGCAGTGATCCCATTTAGAGCATAAGATTGCTCTTCCTGCTTCACTTTCTTAAAGCATAATGGTAAATGTGATTGTGTTTTCATAATGGTGAAACATAACATAGCACTTAACTATTGACATCATATTTAGTATCAAAAAAGTTTTCTAATATAGCATGATATATATAATGCCTCAGGTAAAGTTCTATTCTTTTGGACATATGTATTATTTGGATGAAAATTCCATTATTTCAATAAAAGTCGTGTATTTTCATGGAATCATAGAATGGTTTGTATTGGAAGGAACCTTAAAACTCATTTACTTCCAACCTCCTGACATGGGCAGGGACACCTTCCACTACACCAGATTGCTCCAAGCCGCTGTGTCCAGCCTGGCCTTGAACACTGCCAGGGATGGGGCAGCCACAAAGTCAATTAAACTGCTTTTTGCAATCCAGTTTTCTAAAATACTGTTTGCTTTAAAAACATTCTAGGAGCTCAGAGCTCAATGTGGTATCGATTCCTGAAGAAGTTAAAGATTATCCAGTTGTGTCTGAAATTGGATCCTCATTCATAATAAACAAGGTGGGAAACACATTTTGGTGGATTCAGGTCTGAATGACATTCCAAGGAATAAAGGGAATTTGTGCCAAAGCCAGGGATGTCATTTTTTTAAAATCTATTTTATTTTAATTTGTATTGAGATAAATCCTGTAACAAGACCTTAAGAACCATTCCTGCCTTCCTTATTGTCATAGTAAAATTTATATTGACTGTGGAGCAAGAGCAGTGCTAAATCCTTATTAAGGAAGAAACACAATTAGTTTTTTAATATATAATGCATATTATATGAAACAATATGTTTAAAACTGTATTTAATTATTATTTCCCGTTTGGTTGGGGGGTTGGTTGGTTGGTTTTGTTTGTTTTTTTTCTCCTGTGATCTGATTTGTTGAGCTTGCAATTATTTTAAAGGAAAAAAGTAGTTTTGAGCTGTTATTGAGGTATTTTAAATTGGATATTTTTTTTTTGCCAGACACAGTTATTCACACTGGTAGCTGCGTAGTTCTTTTCACCTTAATACACAACGATGTATGATAAAAATGCTACAGGTCAGTTTATACATCTGTGAAACTACTGGGTTTAGACATTCTTTGTCAAAAGTGTTTAGAAATTTGCAGTCATTTTTGAGATTTAGGGTAGGATTGTGTTTTCAAACATTGCTGGCATTAGCCTGTTCCCTAAGAAGTTCTGCAGCTAGAATTGTATTAGGATTCCACATTAACCTGCTTCAAATCAGGCAAGTAGCTGCCTCTCTAGTACCTTTCTTTGTACACTTAAGGCTGTCTTGGCATGGCTTTATACTAACTTTGCACGGATCTGGGTGATACACGTGATGCAATAGATGCTGAAAAGCAATGAACACTTAAGTATCAAATATGTATTACTCAGTGGATTATCTTTCTGATTATCTTTGTTGTCTGAATCTTGTTTGGATTACCAGGTCATTTGATTTCAGCTATATTTTTTGGAATTTCTTTATAATCTTATCTTTGTCTTGTGTTCTCATATAGTACCATCTGAGCTCATACGCTGTAACTGTCTGAAGTAGTCTGGAATAGTGGAATATGGAGCCAGTAAGAGTTTACTAAAACAACATGCCACAAGTAAGAAAGAAAAAAATCCAACCCAAAACCAAACAAGAGGATCACAATATCATAGGTATTCTCTCTCAAAATTATGTAGATTTGGACTAGTCAGGACATCTGGAGGGAGCCTGAAGCCAGAAATAATGGCTCAGCTATACAAGGCCAAATTAAAAAAGAAGGCAGCTACACAGATTCATTATATGCATAAACCAGGAAATGAACAAAGTGATGAAGTGTAAGATCACAAAGTGATGTGCTAATAAATAATGTCAGCCTACCCAGCACCTTGCATAAACGTGGTATGTTTATGAAAACATAAAAATCAGCATTTTTCATAAACAAAAGATTTACTTCTGTTAATCTTGACACCCCTCTGTATGTAAAAGGTTTGAGAAAGCATGTACTAGCAGAATTCTCCTTTCTTTGGTGTCTTGACTGTTGCACGTGACAAGAAATACCACGCGTTGCTCTGCTTATGAATTATATTACTCATGTCTTGTCATGACCAGGCAGTGGCCCTTTTTAATGTCCAAACAGTGTTTTCCCGGTAAGTATAGGTCTGGGTGTCTAACAACCAGGCTACTCTGCTGTTTTGCATCACACCTACCTGCAAAACTGAGATCAACTTCCTTTCCATTTATGGATGCTTTCATTTAGGAGATATGTTGGAACAAGCTAAAAGTTGTCATGGAGTGAAGGATCATTCCTAATAGCTACAGAAAGCCTATGGGCTCATGGTTTGAAGGGCCCTTTTAATTATAAGAAAGGACCTAGGCACACACATATATTCAAACATGTTGGAAGCTGGTTTTCCAAAAATCTTTGGATCTTTCCAAAACGAGTGCAGCGCTTGAGCAAGTTTAATGCATTTTTAAGAGCTCTGGTTCAGATAATGAGAATAATTAGAAATACATTTTTACTCCATTTTCCCTTGAGTTGTTTTTGTTTACTTAGTCTACTCTCTACCTTACAAACTGATAATGAAGAATCTAGAGACCTAAATTGAGGGCGTATGAATTATTATACCTGTCTTTTTAAAACAGTGACAGATATGGAAAATGCAGTAGGATGCAAGTAGAAAAGAGTTTTTCAGAGACAAAACTATCACAGACTTTTCTGAATCTTGCTCTACATAGCAAAGCAGCTTTATTTGTGCAAGAAAAGGTAAAGTGTTTTTTAGAGCATGAGTTTTCATATGCAAGTCCCATACAAGGCCATGAATATTTTTGCTGTCCCTGAACAGGCTTTCAATCATTGAAGTCCTAATAAATTAATCCTGTTTGGTTTATTCATCCTTTATAAAGGGACTGTTTGAATCACATGCTTAATTTGGAACATCCAGTTGTTTTGGTTTTTTTTTTCCATAATGATGCTAAAAACAACTTGTTTTGTTGTTGTTTAGATTATGTCTGTGGGAAAATATACAGGAAAGTATAGTATATAGCCTACTTCAAGTCTAAACATGACTGCTAACGTATATACAATTAAATGAAACGCCTTCAAGATTTGAATCTAACCTGTCAGTTTGTTGCCACATTACAATAACTTAGAATCCGTAGCCCCTTCTTGGGACAGTTACTATTAGTAATCCAGAACTTGATGTAAATTTAAGCTTAGCATTTTATTCCTGTTTGTTTTTTCATTTTAATATACAAGTTCATTATAACTAAGAATTCCATGTATTTTAAGGAATAAACAATTTTATCTTAAATGCAGGCTTTTGGGAACTTCTGGTGAGCCATGACATTCTTGACCACTGTGATAAATAAGATTCAGGTTGAAAACTACTTACTCAAACTGGAACTGTTCCTCCATTAAATCAGTGAAATTATTCCTTTGAGTAGCTGTTCAGCAGTGTGGATAAGAGATTCACAATCTGCCTGGAAAACCACATGCATATTTTCCAAGAGTGTTACACATTAGCTTCTGTTAGGTCAAGCGATTGCTTTCTATGTAGCTAAATCTTCTTCCGATTAAAGTAAGTACAATATTTTTTGCTTTCTGTCCTAAACATTACGTAGGAGTTGTGTCTGCTGTTAAATAGCTTTCATTCTCCACCCAGATGTAGCTGTACTTCAATAAGGAGCTAAATGATCCTTGTGTATCTCTTTCCTCACTTGACATAGAGGCAGACGGGGGGTGGGAGGGGGGGTAATGAATTGGTTGTAAAGGAGCTTGCAGTGCTTACATGAAGTACGCTGCTACAGAAGTTTCAAGTTATTTACTTTCAAGATGAATAGTTCTTTAAGAGATGGTTGAAACAGTCTGGCTAATATACAAGACATTAAGTCTCTAAAAAGTCATTGTACGTATCATTTGAAACAGCATAACCCCTCCCTCCATCTTAAGTTTATAGCAATAATAAGCTTTGCAGATGCTTTTCCTGGGAATTAAGGACCAGCTGGGGTAAACAGACCTCAAACTATCCTCTTAGCCAGTCATTAATCTTCAGGGAAAGCCTGTGCTTTGATCATTATTGCTAAAATATGCCTAGCGCAGCCTGGTCTTACCTGCCAGTAAAAGCAAAATAGTATTTTGCCAAAACATGAATATTCTTTTGTTTTCTAAGTAGCCCTGTGTCTTGGACTCATTTTTCATGTGTGTAAGCATGCTTGTGTATATGTGCACACGTACAAACAGACATGAGGGGATGAGTTTCCAAGTTGAATTATTCATTCTGCATTTATACAACCGTAAATGAAGTGGGGTTTCTGGCTCAACACTTGTATTGATTAACCTTATAGTCAGATTTGGTTCTTTTTAAAACTTGTGAAAAGGTATCTTTGCTTCTGAAAATTGGTAAGAAATATTTTATCCATTTATGACCTCATGGAGACCTACTTTGAATTATACCAGTGGGTCTCACTGAGGACCAAAAAGAATCAGGAGCTGTGTAACATATTCCACATCAGCTTGGCCTTTTCTGGTGCAACCACTTGACTGAGAAGTATATGTTGGCAATGTTGGTGCTTTAAGTTAAAAAGGTGACAGATTTCCCAAACCATTTTTTTATTATATTTTGGAAGGGATTTGTGGCTATACACTGCATCTAGTAAATAATCACAGGCTTTAGAAGTCAGATGTGGTACAGTATTTCCACATACCAGTCACAGAGCTGAAAGTCCAAAAAACAGCCTTCCTGAACTGCCAGGCTTTAGTTTTCCTGAAGTGTGCCAAATGCAGAACTCTGTGAGATCAGAGGTCCCGTGAATCACCCTGCTTCACCAATTAGCTTGCTGTGTGTTATGTCTTCTGGTCAAGAACTAACAAGAGAACAAAATGTACTTCAGATACTTGCTGCTTTTTGCAAAATCACCTGAAGTACTTTTCTATATTTTGCCATCTGAAGCCTGGATTAAGGAAGGTATTCAATGTTTGTAGTGTTAACATGATGAAGCGTAGCTAGAAACAGCAATTCTTGGTGGATTTCTACACACATCCCTGAATTTGAGACAATACTGGTATTTCTTGAGGGAAGAAAATTCCCCTAATTGCCTTTTGTAGTAACTCTCCATTTACTGAGGGAGGGGGATTATTTTTTATTTTCTTCTATTGTCTGTCAGAAGCAGAGGTCGTGCAGTGCCCTGCTGCATGTGGCGTCAGGCACTGTAGCGACATAAAAGATGTAGCGAGGTACATGGAGTTTACAGTTGAATTGTATTGAATAGTTCCAGAAGAGGAGAGCTGTTTCACAACCTGTGTCCTTTGCCCTAAAAGAGACTTTTGGATCTTTCCCGCTACCGCCAGTGTTGATTTTCTTTGTTCTGTGTCCCCTAAGGGGAATCATCAAAGTAGCAAGAGAAGGAAATCATTCCTGTATCTTCTTGCCAAGAGCGTTTTCCCTATTTTACTATAAATGAGCACCATGGAGGAAGTGGAGAGAGGGAAAAATTCTGCAGATCCTTGCACACCCTGAGCAAAATCTCATCTGCTGCAGAGCATGAAGCTTATGGTTGCCTTTGAGAGCCCTGATGGACCTTCTTGCAGGAATCAGGCAGCTGGAATGAAGAAGGCTCCTGCTGGTAGAGGGCTGGGTATTGATCACTGTATGGTGTGATCAAAGATAAAAGTACATTATGTACAGCATATATAATGTGAACTTAGAATCTTTTTTTACATGTTTAAATCCTGTATTTTAAATGTCAGGAATTCACCACTTTGATATATTGCTATTAGATTCAATGGGCAGAATCTTGCACTTCTTTTGCTACCAAGTGTAGTTGTCCATGTGATTTTCATCATTGTATGAAAAGAATATTTCAGAAAACACCAGTCTAGATACAATTGCTTGATCTTGTGTCTTGGTATCCAAATTTTTCTTTTTGCAATAAATAGTTAGGCTGGGTGCTCTGTAAAAATAGGCTTTTGACCTTTCTAATTATTGGTATACCTTTAACCTTGCAGGTTTCTGTCCGTCTTTCAGCTTGGTGCCGTTTTCCCCTGTGTAAGAGAAGCTGCTGCTAAAGTGTGGCAGCAATGCAGTGTTGGGTTATTTTCTGAACAGTTCTTCGACTGTTTCTCATGTATTAAGAGAGTTTTTAATTAAAATGAGCAGTTGTTTTGTATTTCAGCTCAGGCTGACTGCTTCCCATTTTAAAACTTGCTCCTGCTGTGCAGTGATAGACTATGCAGGCTATTGGGGTTTAACTTCTCTGCCTCTATAGAAACTTCAACTAGAGTAGGTAAGTAAATCAAGGTGTCCAATTTGAATTCATTACAAAAGCTGCATCATTATTGTTTAGCCAATTTCCACGATTCCCTTGCAGTTACTTTGGTTTCCTTACTAGTCGACATCCCTGGATGTCTCTGGCCTGGAAAGTCATTTGAAAATTCCTGTAGTTTCCTGTGCTGCAGGAAAACTGCCTGCATGTTCCCCAGTCCCACAGAACCATTGCCAGCATTTTTCTTTTGCTTCCTAGCAACTGCCAATTTGGCAAAAATGAATGTGTGGGACCTGGAACTTTCTAAGCTGCAAGAGATGCAGAAACAAGGCTCTGTTTGTATTGCATGGATGTGTTTTATAGTTGTTTGAATAGCAAAGAGGTGTCAGTGTCACCAGCCTGCCAGCATGAGAGATCAAGGAATAAATTTTCAGGGCAAAAGATATCCCTCCTCTGTAAGAAGTGTTTGTAGAAGAGAGCAAAGGCAGCACGAAGAAACCACTACTATGTAATGTGTGGTACCATTTCTGTATGTAACTAAGGGTCTCCAGCCTTGGCCACTGCAGTCAGGAGTGTGAATGCAAATTTAACTGGGATGGTTTTCAAGAACTGTCTTATTCAGATACAGTGTTTTCAGCAAAGAGCTCATGGCAAGATAATCATCTCAGTATAAAACTGCCTGCTCACTTGAATTTTGCAGCCCACACTGAGCTTTGTGCATCTTCCATTACATTATTTTTGGTTTAAACTCTGTCTGAGGCATGTCGACACTAGCTGCCAATACCATGGACTACAGAGTGCACATGTAAAAACTGTCACACCTCTGGCTCGTCCCTCACTTGAGTGAGGGAATCCTACATTGTCTGTGTGGTCTTTGCCCTACTTAGCCCTACTCTCCACTTTTAACAAAGGTGTTTTGTTCCTCCCTCCTTGAAATTGCAAAGGTCACTGGTTTTGATCCTGCCAATCCCAGTTACAAAATTGCTTGGTGCTTGTTTAGAAAAAACCAAAGCACAACCCCCCCAGACATTTTGGATTTTGGTTTCCTTATTCCTTCTCTCTACTTGCATAATCTGCAGTCATGCTTCTGCATAGCATTTCTGATGGGAACCACGAAGCAACTTGCTTTGCACTGAGAATTCATAACTAAATGTTCTTTTCTTTTTAATGTTTTTTCTCTTCAAGCACATTTAAATTCTAACATTTGAAGCACCTGATTCATTTTTTCTTCAGAATGTTGGAAACAAGTTCTCCCCTGGCTGAGATCTTGCACAAAACATTTCAGCCTGCAGCAATCTTTTCTTTTTAATCTGGAGTTTTAGTAAACCCTCAAAAAATTGGGTTTATAATTGAAGTGACAGCACAACCCTAATTGTAGCACTACTGGCACACCTCCATGACCAGAAGCATACATTGCTGCAATTTTTAAGAATAAAATTAATCCCTACGATGCTGGGCAGTGGCCTTTATGCTCCCTGCAGTTTTCTGAGTTTGTTATGTTTTCATCCAAGTCTGCAAATTATAATTTGTGGCATTGAGGATGGACCAGCTATCTCTCCAGTTGGCATAAATCAGTGTGATTCAACTGGAGGCAGTGATATTGTGCAGATTAGCCTGAGGTGATAAAGTGGCATAATAAATTTAAAAACTGTGAGTTTGTAACATGGAGGGAGTTTGTGTTTTCTCAGGTGGAATAGCTGGGTACGTTTGAGTGGGGGCTTTTGTGTACAGTAATACTGAAAGCAGCTGAAATTTCCAAGTCCCATTTTGTACTAGGAAACATCTCTTTAGTAAAGAAAATGGGGCAGCTTCCTTAACCACACTTTATGCAAAACCGTATCTTCTCTGTGAGTTGTTGAATTCAAGAAAGATCAAACTGTTCTGTAAGAACTTGGATCATGATCTTACATCAGACCTGAGTGGCCCGAGCTGCTGGGTTGTCCTGAGGACACTGTAACCTGCCACTCAGAATTTATGTTGTGTAGTGACAGATACGGGGAAGAAAAATAGACTAGTGTCATCTTCTCTTCTCCTGCATGTCTTGTGATACTTGTTGGCATGTGAGGATGTAACCCTTTATATAATCACCTGTAATACTCTATGGTGTAACACATCTAGCCGTGGGACTCCAGGTCTTTGGCAGGAACATAATTGCATATTAGCTACTTGCTTGTTATTTTCAGTTGCCAGGAGTGACAAGTGGAGCAGAGTGTCACAACAGTCATTCTAGCAAGTGAGGAAAAAACCCAGCTAAACCTACTTTGAAATGGCTTGCACTCAGCTCAACAGCCAGAAGTCATGGCTGTGAGGGTAGTTGAGGGGTCTGTACTAACAGTTGTCAAGTAGCAAATAGTCTAACCAGGCTGGAAGAAACGGGCAGTCTTTCACAGCTTGCCAGGACTATTGACATTTGCTTCATTTTCTGTCACTTGCTATCTACCTCCTTTACCACTGCCAGCAAAGCTGCTGCTGCCACTGCTTCCAGTCTAAGGAGCAAGGTGCAGACACACCCAGGCTTAACCCTATATGAAGCCAGCACAGGTCTAGCAGAGCTTTTTCGTTTGGGCTGTACATGCATGACAGAAGGTGCCCACTGCATGATTACTGGAATTTGCTGGTCTGAATGCCATGCCCTGTTCCCGCATCCTGTTTTCTAGAGGTGTGCCAAAGACAAAGACAGTTGGATACCCTCCTCCCTGTGACAGAAGGGAAACTGAAGGGTCAGTGTTTATAGAAGATAAATGGTAGCCTTGTTTTGGAAGGGTCTCCTCTGGACCAGGCTGAGGTCAGACACTGCAGATACTGTTGCTTGTCCTGCCTTTGTTGTATGGACTGATAAATGTTTTGTCATTTAACATCTGTTAATCTGAGACACCTCACAAGTATCCCTGTTAAAGGGCATGTAAATAACAGTATAAATTAATGTGCTTAGCGCTTGAGGCAAACCTGTATGCATATAATAGATTAACTGCACAGTTATGAATTTAATATTGCATTGCTTAACATTCCTTGATAGCTGTTGCTTCAGTGTGTGAGTCCTGCCCCTCAGATCAAATAGCTCCATGCTTCCACTGTAGTCCCTATGGGGAGTTGTTCATATTGTGTTTGATTCTCCCTTGAAGAGTGTAGGGGGGAGGCACACGACACAAATCCCCGTAAACATACCAGTCTGCATCACTTCTTCCAGCAGTTCTCACTGGTGTTATCTCTGACACTCAGGCTAACTTTTTGTAACCATCATGCAACATCATGAGTAATAATCTGTTGTTAACACACTGTCCATCAGAAATGTTTACTCACAGAGTGACAGCTAACACATCTGGACTACATACTGTGTTTGATCTGAAATACCAGACTCACTCTACTGTAACAATGACAAAACCATACCATGGTTGTGCAGTTCAAAGCATAAAACGTAAGGACTGGATTGATGTCTGATTCAATTTAAAATATCTATGTAAATGTAATTCTATTGGGTATTATAAAATATGTAGTAACAAATATTGTATAAAAGGAAGAATACAATCTGTAGCAACAGACCTCTAATATTTTCTGCTGTGTCTACCTTTACAGTGTAATTGGTACTACTTAAAAGTTAGAAAAATCATTCTTTAACTAGGTTTTATAAGTGTACTGTTGAGCAAATGCACTGTAGCAGCATAAAACATGTATAAAGTCTATCTTACTACTTCTGGTAAACGTCTTCTGTCAAACCATCTCCATGGTCATCAAAACTGCATATTCATGTAAATGAAGAGTTGTGCCCCATACTTTATTGCAGAGAAGGCTTTTTGAACATGGGCTGTATCTTTTGCAGATGTAAAAAGGGACTCTGTAGACACCTCTCACCACCTGGGAGCCTCACACAGGACTTTCTGTTGCCCTGGGTGACTCAGTGGGGGAATACTGCATCCATCCCCTGCTGCCTGCCTTTCCTGGTGTCTTTAGGACCCAAAGGGAAACAGCAGCTTAGCCCCAGCCTACCTGAGACTCTAGTAGAACATCTCCAGAGGCGTTCACTTTGCCAGTGAAAATAGTGGCTGTTGTAGACTCAGGCCAAGCAGATAACATTTGCCCCCAAGTGTATTAAGTGGACAAGCAAAACCTGACCATTTGTCCTATCCATACCCTTAATACATTCAGAGTTGCAACTGTGTTTTTCTCTGGGGAGGCATTCTTTTCTAGCTGTAGCCTGTAACTTTTCCAGTAGACTATGGTAGCGTATCTACAGGACACAGGTATAATACTTGCCTATGTATACAGAACAGAGCTTGCAAGCTAATAAAATATGTATTAGAATAAATGTTAACATTTAATAGAAAGATCATAATTTTAGATTAAATTGTTCAATAAATTGTTAGGTAGGACACAGTGGTTTTGTTTCCTTCCAAATATACAAACCATTTATATGCTTCAAACTTACTGCTCATGTGTCTTACCTGTATTAAAACTCAGAAGCTATAGGTTTTCCTTTTAGATTCCTGATGAATTTTTCTCTCAAGATTCCCTTTTATTTACCCCAAAATTATATAACAACCCTCACAAGTAGATATTTATGTTTTCAGAATGTAAGTGGAGGAGATGAGAGCAGGGAAATTGGGATAACTGGAAGGGGACAGATGAGAAGTAATGACTTTTATTTATTTCTCTAGACCATGTTTAGCAGGATTCTGTGTAATAAGGGGTTTTTTTGTGGTCTGAAGACTGAGATGCATATGTTTCTTGGTTAAGGTGAAGAATCAAATAGTGCTGGGTGGTTCATTTAGAATGATGCTGTAAGGCAAGAAAAAGCACTCTCGCATGTCACATGAAAAGAATGATCAAATAGATGTTTCATGACTGGAAAAATGAATACTAAAAGGATTTATAAGGCAGAAAAAATAATTATGTAGAGTTGACTCTCAACTTTACCTTTAATGATCACCCTCTTTTCTAGAGGAGCTCCACCTTTAGACAAAAATAATCATTAAAAGACTCTAATTTATATAATTTTATCCTTTGAAACTACTGTTCTTCATAAGCCTAAGAGTGTCCTTTTGCAATAATTATTCATTCTAAGAGGTAGGGATATATGGTGGGGTTTTTCCTTTGGTCTTTTACGCCCTAGGGGAAGAGCTTTGGTGATTTTTGTAGTGCTAGATGGTATATAAGGTATACAGGAAAAATTAAGTTGAAGAGGAAAAGGAAAAGGTAATCTTGGCATCTAATTGAAATTAGAGCCTTACCTTCAAAGTGATACTGAATTATTAACTGGCAGGGAAGGTACTGTAAAACAAAGGAACGGTGTGTAGGTATTCCTCAGAAAGACCTGATTGATGTCACAAACTGGAATGAAGTCTATGGAAAACTGGAGACCTGACTCTGAGCTCTTTTCCCTGAAGAGGCCTGTAGGAGTGTCATGGATTTCCTAACTGCAGTCATGATTTCATCACTGGCAGCAGCTTTCAAGCAACCTGCCTTTTTCTGATTAGTAAATAGAAGAGATTTCTAGAGTGAAAGCAACTGGACGTGTGGATCCTTCCACATCAGATGAGCAGTTGCACTCTAGGCTATATGCAGGTGAACTTGCAGCTCTTCATGGAATTCTTTATTGTCTTGTAGCTCTAAAATTGTAGATAACTGTATGTCTGTACTCTATGTGATTTCTGCAAGGGGGTATCTGTGAGAAAAGCAGCAATACAGCAACTATTGTGACACTGAAGTTCCTGATTCTGGATCTGCAATGTGAATGTGGGACACTGCCACAGCATTTTGATGATCTCTTTACTTGCTTTGTGCAAGTTATAGTGAGTAAAGTAATGAGGAAGCTGAATGGTGTTATCTTTTATTTCTCTGCACAGAAGGTACTCTTCAATTTGTACTCAGTTGTTCACTTTATAAGTAGGTGGAACTATGTGTGCGTTAAAGGCACAAATTTGATAAACACAGCAAAGTTAAAACTAGCATTGAGAAAATGACTGAATCCCCTGGGCTAACAAGAGTCCTCTTGTTTATGTTTTCATATATTTCATTGGACAGTTTTTATGTTAAAGCCAGCTGTCACAACCTGATGTTTCACAGCCTTCACTGTTGGAACATGCGTGTGTTCTGGCATCAGTCTACGTGGAATATCTGTTTGAACAAATGTAGTATCAGGGCATGCCAACTAGGGCCGGTTTGCATTTAGTTATAGCAGTTGCTGAGTGTACCTTGAGGGTCAGCATTCAGCAGGGAATGAAGTCAATTTTGGCTTCTCTCTAATAATACTTTGACTTCAAAATTGTACCTCATCGTAGTATACGGGGGAAAAAATGACTTTTCTATTGAAGCTGGAATAGCTTGCCTGGCTGCAGGACCAGCGTAGCTGTAAGGACTCCATTTGCAGTTGGATTGTGAAGGACATTGCAAAGACTTAAGCGAAATGTAAGTTCTGAAGTGAAACACTGACCCCTAAGACCACTGTAAAAAAACCCCAAGCCATTGACTGCTCTCTGGATTGTCTCCTTCCACAAATTCTTTCTAGTTACAAGGGGATTTCCAAGTAAATGTCCTGCTCCCATGAGTAACCCTATAGTACCAGCGCAGTTTTTTGTTGCCCATAATCCGATTCTTCTTGCATTCTGTAGGAGAACTATGTGTGTATAAGGATGCAAATAATTTATTAGAAACAATAGAATACGCATTGGGCCTAACTGCATTCAAAAATGTAGATAGTTCCCCTAAAATAGCCCAGTGAGGTCACAGCTTCATTCATGGGAATGAATGTAATGTATGTGCAATGCCTGCCATAAATACGCCTTTCTAAAATGTGCAGCATGTTCACCTTCTTTGCAGTGCTGACTGTTTGAAGTGAAAGAATCCAATAGGCTGTACTAGATTAGTTGTACACAAATCCATTCGTCATTAATCACACTTAGGGAGAGGGTGCTCTTTTTGGAGTGAATTATTGTCAGAAAACTACAAACAGCACAGCCAGATCATTGTGTAGGGGCAGTTTCATACATAAAAAGAGTAACAAGTGAAGTATTTGGAAAATCAGAAGAGTCAGGTCAGTGAATTAATGTGAGTTTTAATAGAAATATTCTAATTATTAACTGTACCTGTAACAAATGTTGTCTACAAGTAGTATAGATAAAACATAGTAAAGAAAAGGAAGTATTCCGTTCCACAAATGTAGAAAGGCTGATCCTGGCAACTCCCACTGACCTCGTATACAAACTCAATGAAATAATGGATCACAGTTAATTCTGGGGCCTGTCTGTTCCTGGTGGGAACAATATGGAGCAAATACACCTCAAGGTGGTTCTGCTGAGTGTTGTTTGAATACTGTCTGGCATTCCTAGGGAGCACAAGTGTTGCTCCATCTTGTGTCTACTTTCATAGATGTGGTGGGAATTAAAATGAGACTTACTTATATCTGGCTGTAACACTGCTCTTGGGCAAGGAATTAGTTTGTGTCCTCCAAAGAGTGCAAGGGCTGTAAAATCTAACTGGTCTGTTAATATGACATAAAGGGATAGAAAAAGTCCTTGCTGTTTTACTTCAGTTCCAAATGTTAAAGGAAAAGTCAGCTGGATCAAAGCATGTTCAATACACTCAATCATGACTGTTGTCAAACCACTGCAAGGAAGAAAAGCTGAACCGATGAATTGCAAACTGCAGGCACCGGTCTATAATCCAAAGATGCCAAATCTACTTTACATTCTGGTGTGCAGAAGGGCCACTTACAGCAAAGGTACTAAATTCTGCACAGTTATATACAGATAAAATCTAAATTTGAATACCAGTATACTGCTCCTTGATATTTGGCACTGCCTGAACCAGTTTGGGACTGATTTGCTTTGGGGCATAGCTACACTTGCATAGTGTTTCTTGCTAGCTTAAACCCCTATGAGGAAGATTCAATGCAAATATGAGTTTACTGCTTCCAGGCTTGAACTGGAACCTCCAGACAGGTCTGCAGAGCTTCTGAAATCTTATGGTGTGAGTCAGCGCTCGGCCCCATGCACTGCTATGCAGTTTTGACATGAGCCAACATTCATGGGGAGCCCATGGGCCAGGAGATATTTTGCAGACTAGGTAAGCCCACCAGCTGTTTGCTTGGCACTCATGCTCTAATTCCATCTTCAGAAGTATTTTTCCTACTTGAGTACAGACCTCCATGATACACCTTTGTTGAGATAAGGTTACTCATAGGAGTAAATGTTTTGTAAAATCAAGACCAAGGAAAGGAAAATGTGTGGTTGCATTGAATATAAGATATAAAGCATGTATGTGTTACACTGGATTTGTATTGAATAAGTTGTTACACAAAGAAAGGTCTGGAAAACAGAGCAAGAAGAGGTTCCAAGACTGGCAGCAGCCAGGTCCAGTTTTCAGTTTTTTACTTCTTTCTACATAGTAATCCACTGCAAGGCAGAAATATTGTTTTATATCCACAACTAGGACATGCACTTAAAAGTATTTATTTAGGTTATTTCAGATCCATCTGAAATAATTCTGAACTTGTGTACACACATCAGTATGTTTTGATTGGGATGTGAAAGGGTTCAAGTTTTAGAAGATTTTTTGTTTTGCTGGTGGATGGAGAGTGTTTTTCTCAGTGCAAAGCCAGAGGATTTTGGTGGTAGACATAACATATGTAGTGCTACAGAACGGCTTACTCCAAAAAAGCAGGAGAAGGACAGCCATGATTATTTTTAAATATTAATATGTGTAAATTCCCAATATAAATCATATAATGAGCCTCTCTGATGGGGAAGTGGAGCACTTTGTCAAATATGGATTAGATTTCTGTTGGCAGCCATGTATTTTCCTAAATTCAAATGACAGGTTTTTGTCCAAGAAGTCTTTAATTTTCTATCTGACCTGAGTGATTTGCATACAAAGGATCTATGGCAAAAAAAACCCCACTTAAATGTTGGTATTTTTATTGGTTTAAAAAGACTTGCGTCTGCACCCTTCATTTCAGAAGATGAACATCTCTCTCAAGATCTGTATATAGATAGCAATTACAGAAAGCAGTTCGCCCACACATACAGTGGCTTAACTCTTTAATAACAGTTTATTTTTGCAAAAAACCATGAGCATATCTCAATTGATGCATTCTTGTTATTCTGCAGAATTTCTTATTTCCTTATACTCTTTGGGAGCATGGGCTGATAGCAGTGTCACAGCAGTACTACTGTTGTGCTCACTGGTGTCCACACACTCAGAGGAAAAAAAGTGGTAAGCCTGAAAAGCTCTTAATTTTTTTCCATCTTAGTCCCTACAGAGAAATGAGCAATAAATGCTTCTACAGCACATAGTGCAGAAAATTGATTAATCTTATGAATGAAGAATAATTTAACTTTACCCTAACTAATACTGAGACAACATATATAAACCCATGAAAACAAATGCTGTCATGTGAGGTTTCAGTGGCATTTATGTAGTGCAAAGCCATGTTTTATCTTGTACTATAAGAAGACTCAACTTGATTCCTGCTATTTTTTTGTACTCTATTGTTTCACTGTTATCTTTTCCTTCCCATCTCTGTTTACACTTTTAGTATCTTGCACAAGTATTGATAATGTTAATTTGAATCTAGACTTGCCGTGACAGTCTTCGAGCACCACAGGGAATGTCTTGAGGACCCTTTCTGCTTCTGTTCCTCTACTAGCCTCCAGTTACTCTTCCATAGGAGCTACAGCACACACTTTACCCTGCTGAGAAACAAAGGCTTTTGGGTGGAGAAAGTAGCATTCAGCAATTCTTTCATGAAAGATGCAAGAGAAGAGGAGTCATGAAAAAAAAAATCATAGTCATGGGGCTCTACTTTTGTCTTACTTATTTTCTTCTGAAGCCATTTAAATATTCTCCCCCATGTTTTCTTCTTACTAACGCTTCAGCACCAGAATCAAATAATTTGCCCTGAAACCACCCCTAAATATGCTTTGGTTTTGGTGAAAAGCCTCTGAAGCTGTGGAAATGGCAGATGGGTGCTATTGGGGTGAAAGTGCAAATCTGCTAATGGAGACTATGGATGATGCAAAGTATCTTATAGCTGACATGCAAAAGGTATTTGCTTTGAGGGCAGTTGCCAGAAATCTTTCCTGGCCCACTATAAGTTGCAGGTGGGAAGGGCAATGGAAAATTCAGGAGAGAGCTAAAAAAAAAAAAAGAAAAACAAAATCCAACCCAATTAATTCAAAACCGTTTTGATCAACATAATTTAAAACATCCTTCATTATCTGGATAGGAGTAACACAGGAGGCAAGTGTGTGTGTGTACCTGTGTGTGTTTATGTATGCACTTTTTTACTTAGTACTTCTGTTCCTGGCAGTTCCATCTGTGTCTTGTATCTCTGTTGTGTCTCATCCCGTACTTAACTTACATAGATTTTGGTCTTGTGACTGTCTTTTCATAAGATATAGATATGATTCCTAGCACAGTTACCAGCCTAGTCCTGATTTTAGGCTACAGAAAGCCTCTGTTATTAAGCAATGGTAATACTCAACACTTTTATAAATGGAAAAATGAAGCTTCAGATGTACAGTGGGTGTTTCCTCTTTCAGCTGGCACAGGCTTTCTTACCTCTGATCTATGGTGGTTACTAAAAGAGTTAACTTTTATATGACCAGGCATTGTTTTTGGCAAAATGGATTGCAGGACGGACTTTTCTGAAGGCAGAGGAGCTATGCTTGTTGTTTGAACTTGAATATTATTTGAAGTTACTCTTTTATTTTTTTTTGGCCTCTTGGGCATACATGGAACAGGTGTGTGTTTGCCACAGGCCACAGCTCGGGAAAGCTATGTCAAAGCACAATGAGGTCATTGTGAAACATCAGTATTCTTCCCGAGACCTGGCTATTACAGACAGGAATACTTCAGCAAGCTCTGTGAACTGGATTCCAGGTGATAGACAGAAAAGGCTTCAAGAAAAATCTTTTCGCCTGCCTAATTGTGTTTGCCCAGCGAGAACTACATCTTATCACCTATCTCCGAACAAGCTATTTGAAACAACTGCTGTTGACAGTGAAGTGGGTTTGCACACGTTCAGTGTTGGGTTGATCTCTGAGTACTAAGGAGATCTGGTTTCTTTAAACAAATCATTCTGCATGTGAACAAAGTGAATATTTTCAGTGTAAAGTGTGCTTTGACTTTGAGTGTGTCGGGAAATACCGTACCCACTAAATGATTATTAAATGGAAAGGAGGGAGGAGTTCCCAGGCATTACGGAGCTGGCTTTTGCTGCCATACTCCTATCTGACACCAAGAGCACTCTGCCAGGAGTGAAAGAATATGTTGTATAACTCACTGGCTCTACCAAGTACGTAGTGGTACTCTGCAAATAAACTTTCTATCCAGGTATTTTTGGACTTCTGCCTCAAACCAAGCGGATAAGGAGCATTTATGGCTCTAGCAATAAAATTGTGCAGATGTTCTTTTTCGTATGTGCAGGACTAAAAAGGAAGGCCATGCTATGCTTTTATCAGATCAACTTGAAATCAGTACAAGTGTAGCCCAGGGTTGGGATTTATGCTTTCACAGCAACGTATCTTTTTACTCCAAGGAGGCTTTCAGTGTTTGTGCTTAAAGTCCCATGTTAAGCCCCCCAAAGTGACAACAATATGGTTTTCTTTGTGAGATCTGAATGTGTCTGGATTAGGTCACTTCACTCTTTTATAGCTTTAACCAGCTTCAACTTGTACTGTGGTGACACACATCTGCTGACTCGATGGATCAGTGCATTAAGCTTCAGGCTGACTGGTGGGCCATGCTTGAAAGACTTTTGGCATGTGCTGGTGCCTGCATTTTTCACCCTTGACTGAAAGCATATGCTTCATACAATTGAGACAGTGTTAGCATGTGGGTCTCAGGCAGCCTCCTACACATCTGGCAGAGCCTGGCCCTCCTTCCAGGTGAATCATCTCTCCTGGGAGGGTGGCTTGCAGCACTGTGGCATCTGCAGAGTGGCAGGAAGTGTCTGAATTCATCTGAGAGTGATTTTTATCTTCACATGCTTTTCCAATTTCATCAGGCCCCTCATGCTACATTCCAAGTGACATGATTAAACCTGCCAAAGACAAAGGGAGGCTGATTGATAAAAATTATCTTTGACCCTTCACAATCTGTCATAGCTTAAGATAGTAGTAATAATAGTAGTAATGATGGAATGAAATAAGTGTTATGCGAAGGAAGCTATTATTGTTTGAATAATATTCTGTAAAACAGGATTACTTCCTTGCTTTTTGTTTCCATTTTATCACACAAATTAACTTGTCATCAGCATAATGGAAGAATGGACTGCAGAGGATTATAAACTTTACGTTGACTTTAAGTGGCACTTTACTGTGATTTCCATTGTCTTGGTTTTATTTTAACATATAGGTTTGAAGGCACTAATAAAGATGCAGACCAACAGCAAAGGATCAGTTTTCAGAGAGGAGGTTGGACATTTAGGCAGGAGTGTTTTTTAACAAGGAGTGTATGGATCTATTTTTCTCAATATGAAAAGAAAATCCTTGAAGGAAGGTTCTAAACATAACCAGTACTGCACAGCAAATAGAATATTTTACAAGCACAGTACATAAAAATATTTTTATTCTTCAGTCTGCTGCACTCGTCCAGGCACTTGGGTTATAT
This sequence comes from Nestor notabilis, assembly GCF_000696875.1. Lineage (NCBI taxonomy): Eukaryota > Metazoa > Chordata > Aves > Psittaciformes > Psittacidae > Nestor > Nestor notabilis. The sequence continues at coordinate 31,429 of NW_009916770.1, read as the reverse complement.
TTCCTCCCAACCAAGCATCTGGACTGATATAGATGATCTGCAAGAAAGGAAATTAACTCTTTGCACCCTGGGATGTGTTGCAGATCTGTTGCATTTGCTGGTATTTCAGTAATGCCAGTGAGAAAAGGTTCTGATAGAAATATAGTCAGGCTCTTGTCGTCGTTAGAATGTACCCTTGATTCTGCCAAAGGATAATGAAAAATAGGCTGTAAAACATATAGATATGTTTTGTACAGATATGTACAGATATCTGCATAAGTTACAGTGGAAAGAGCACAGTGCACGTTTAGCTCTTGGTTAGTGTAGTGTTAATTACAGATAATTCTGTTGATTTCATTTCAGTTATTCTGAACGAATGCATCTAGTGAGGGCAGAATCTGACCCACTCCGCTTTGATGTGTGCTCTGCTCTGTCAGGAGCTGCTAGGTTCTTTTGAACAGATGCCTGTATTCTGCTGATACACAGGGTCATTAAAAAGATCAAGATGACCAAGCCAGAGACATTCAGATAGCTGCAGACAGCTACGCTTTGCCTCTGCAGTCTACATGAGGTGGATTCTCTATGAATTTTCCCTCTGAGGTTAGTTGTGTGTGGGAGCATTTTGCATACTGACCACTGCCAAGCCTCAGCCCTATGGCTGGATGTACGAATCTGGGCAAAGATTACAAGTTACAGCTCTTTCTGAGAAAGCTGTAGGTTCCCAGGTATCATGTAGGAGGAAATCCATGCAGGGCTTGTGTCGGGCAGGCTATGAGAAAGTTGTAGGGCTTTTCCCAGAGAGACAAGGCAGAAAATAAAATAGTTGCTGAGTGTATTGTTTCTGTACTTGCAAAGGTTTGCTGTTTAGTGTTCTGTAAGTACAGGACTTTGCAGTTTACTGCTACCACAGCAAAGCAGCTGGTCACCAAGTAGCTGAGTCAATGTTAGATAGCCTCCAAGGCTTCCTTACAGACACTTTATGGAGGAGTTAAAATCGCACAGAATACTAAGATATCCTCAAGTGATTGCAATGGGTACCAGCTATCAACTGAATCAGGAAATAATACTTCACATCTTGCCAACTTGCTAACGAGAAACTTCTTTGGTGCTCTGTGAAGAGGACAGTTGAATATTCTTAAGAACCAAATATTTAATTCTACCTGTTCAGTGTTGGATTTGTGCCTTTTTATCTCTCTACTGCTGTTATAAAGTACCTTGATTCAGTGTATGCTCCAGCAGACTGGACCAGTGTGCATTTGTTCATTTTGTGATTTTCTTTTTCATTTAAAGTCTATTGGAGATAAAAAGTGAAAGATATTATTGCTTACATACAAAATATATATGTAAGCAGAATAGCATCATTTAGCATAGTTAGTGTGGGGTTTGCTCCTCAGTGCAAATAAAGTTTGGCTAAATTCAGAGCAAAACATTGAATACTTGAAATAAGAGCAGAGTAAAGCCACATTTCCCTTTTAGGATAGTGGAGCATAATGTGCATTTTTTAAAAAAGGCATTTCACACATGGTCTTTCCCAGCCGTATTTCCTGATTCAAGGAATCAGTTGGTAAAGGCAGTAGGAAGAGGCTCCGAAGAGCAGGGCTAGATGCAGCTATCATTTGTATGTGGGCTGGCAGAGCTACTCGGCTGCGACTTTTCGACATGACCCCCAGACACAAGCAGTGCCTTCAGCAGTGCTCTGCGGTGGGAGGAAAGGGTGTCACACTTCCAACAGTGAATCCATTCCAGCTGAAGAGGTAACAGCCCAGTGATGAAACTGGGCCACTTTTAAGCTGCCACGGTGGAATCCAGTGAGATGGCAGCTAAATAGCCTTTCCCATTTGGACCTGCATGGTTTTCCAGAAGAGAAGGAGAAGGGGCAAAGTGGACTGACGTTTGATCCTTCTCTTGGAAAGCCTCTTTCAATAACTAGCTGCTGATAGGAAGTGTCATTCAACAACTATGAAGTCCATCAGTTGCAGATAGGTCTCTGGGAGGGCTGCAGTCCAAACTGAACTTGAAGCCCGCAGAGCCAAGGTGGGGATGGAGGTGCAGGCGTGCTGAGGCACAGCCGGGCAGGACGGCGCTCAGCGGGCAGAGCGCTGTGCACTTGCGTGCCTTGTCCACTCTGCAGCCGGGCAGGTAAAACCGTCTGGTCTTTAGAAATGTTGCAGTAACTTGTGTTTATGGCACGCTGTGCATGTAGGAGTCATTGCCTTCCTTCTGACCTCCCCCCCTCCAGTTAAACTGCTGAGAATGTTTTTAAACGAATCGGTGTTTCTTGCCATTCACCAGGTAGCAGTTTGTGTCAGTATGTAAAGACATACACGCACCATGCTTCTTACATTGAATAGTGCTTCTCCTTGAAGATAATTGTAATAAGGCATAAAGATTACTCCATTGTGGCAGGATTATCCCTTGCCTGTAATAAAAGAAGTGGGGCTGCAATTTTTTTTGCCTGAAAACAGGGTAAGATTTGTTTCAGAATTCCTGTTTCCAGTATTCCAAGACCTGGCCCCCATTTTCACTTGGAATCTCTCCACTGTTCAGTAGGGTATTCCTTCTCTTCTTTTACGCTTTACGATTTCAAAGATAAGGTTTTTAGATCAGAAGTTAGAGTATATACAGTTGTTCATATATATTCATGTATGTGAATTTAAATGTACAGTGGTACACACCTAACAATGCATGTTAGACGTCTTTTTCCTACTCAGTTGCACAGGTTGAGAAATCAGTGTTTGTGAAGTGGCACTGCACGTGCCATTGTGAGCTAATTACCAAAATGTAACATTCTTGCTGCGTTTCTTGGCACTTACATTTAATTGTAATCATAACCCTGTATGATGAATGGATTAATTTAATTTGCTAAGTGGAGGGACTGCACTAAAACCTACTCCCCCTCCACCATACCTCTGAGTGCCCTTGCCACTAGGCAACAGTCTTTTTCCAGCTTGTGTTCTCCTTGTCTGGTAAAAAGGTCTGACAAATAGATGCTGGGTGTGTGTGTGCATGCATGCACATGTGCATGTGTTTACTTTGCTCTCATTTAGAGCCATTAAGAACTTGATCCCACAAGGTTCTGAGCATTTTTATTTCCTGCTGGCTTTTCAGGGGAACACCTTGTAGAAGGCCTTGCTGATACCATCCATTGCAGAAGGAAAAAAAAGGAGGGAGTGGAGGGGAGATGGGAGAGAGTGAGCAGAGGAACACGACCAAAACACTGAATCACCATTCTTGTTTCTGTCTGTCTGGTGTGTTTGCTGCCATTAGATTCAAGACAACCAAACAGTTTGGAGACAGGACTTTCAGTAGGTTAATAGGTGTGCATGGCTTTTATCTGCCACTGCCCTCTACTGAATAGAATATGAGAGATGATATTTCAGCTATCTGTAATAATTTCAGTCTTGAGGTATCCGAGACTCCATTAGCTCAGACAGCAGAGGTCACATACTTCTGAACATCTTTAATTTTGTGCGGGAAGTGATATACAGCCTTCTGTCATCTAATGCAAAGGCATGGGGCTTGGAGAAAACACTCATGCTAACGTTAAAATTGTAATAAACCCCTTGTATTCCGTGCTTGTAGAATTAATAGCTCTCAAGTCAATGCATGAAATGTATACTTAGCTTTAGGAAATGTATAATCGTCACCAATGCTTGTCACATACCGAAGGAAAAAAAGCACTAGGCAGCCTGTAAGTAGAACAAAGTTTAACTTTCCTGTAATCTTCTTGTCTGTGAGAAATTAATTGACTAAATTAAAAAGAGCAGCAGTTGTAGCTTTATATTTCTTTGCAAAAATTGTATTCGTGCTGGTTTTTAACCTCTAACATTGAACAAAATAGTGACTGAAGGTAGATATGGTCTTGGTTTCTCCCAGGTATTGAGGGGAAAAAAATACCTGTTTTGGGCTGTCTCACTATTTCATCAGCTTTCCCTTTAACTAAAGCAAGGGACAGAGTTTCATGGTGAAAGAACAGAAAGAAGTAAGAGAGCTTAACAGGGCCCTCC
>NW_009916770.1:10203-27412 GCF_000696875.1 Nestor notabilis | reverse complement strand
GAGTGTCTCAGTCATCCTCTGTCTTGTTACTCTAAACACCAACTGCATTGTCTCGAGTCGTTTTCCCTTGCGGGAACACTTAGCCTTACCAAACACAGCTCAGCCTTACAGGTACATTCCCACCAATTAAAGAGGAGGGGTTCCTCACAAGTCCTGCCAATGCACCCACCTAGCTTGAGCAAAGATTGCCAAGTACAACAAACAGTGCCAAAGCGTGTGGTGGTTTTGGGCTCCTCTCCAACGGGGACCAAGATGAGACAGTCACAACTTAGCCTTTACAGAAAGCCAAATCTTTGTGTATTCCTCCGGATTAAACTTGGAGCCATCCTCATCATGTAATGGAGCTGTACCTGGGCGGCTGCTGGCCTCTTCTCCTGGCACAGCTCCACCCTGAGAGAGACTGGGCAGTGGTGCATGCTTCTGGTTGAGACTTAGGTTGGCAAGTCTGGTTTGTGGCAATCAAAATTGCAGTTCTCCTCCCAAGATTTTCAGCTGTGAAGTGTATGAATTTGATGAGGCCTTGCAAAACACCAGCCTCCCAGAAGACAGAAAATAGGTACCTTCCAGTCTTGGATCTAACAAAGAACTGAACCCAGAGGGTGGGGTTTGGATGAAGGTTCAGATCTGGATTCCCTGCTTAGTTTCAGTATTGTGGTTTTGGACCATCAGTAGTGGTAACATACAAATGATTTTTCACTCTAAAGAGCACTGTAAAACGCTATTATACTTGCTAATCTCCTTTTTTATATCTTGCCAAGTGAGGACTGCTACTCTGCAGCAATATAGCTGGCATAGTGGAGCTGCCTGTGTTTTTGCCACTCGTTTTTTCGTGGTGGAATGAGGACAGTTTTCTGTACACAGTATTCTGCCCTCCCCTTAAAACATCTGAGTCACACATCTGTTTCCCAGTTAAATCACAGGCTCAATCTGACTGTACATTGTGTTATGCAACACAGGCTGGTAAACTTGGCCACTGATAGAAACAGCACAGAAAAATCTGAAGATGGACAAAATCCCTAGAGATTATAAGATCACTTGCCTTGGTTTGCTAAGAGGTTTGGTCACCATTATTCCTCATTGCAGTAGGCTCTGCTAAAGACTGCTTTAAAATCTGCTTGAATCTCTGTAACAGAGCCAACAGTAGAAAACGCTTTACACCATGATACCTTGGCCTGCCATAGCAGTGAAACTGCCCTGGCCAGGCTGCTCTCTCTTAGTGCTGCTGCATTTAGACCCCCAACAAAGAGGAAGGCTCTGGGTGCTTTCCACTGCTGCAGCCTCTCCCTGCTTTGCTGGCAGAGGCCGCGTGTCCTGGTTTACATTGGCAGAAGCCAGCATAGCTCAAGGATGAATTTAGCCCTTGGCACTCCTTGGAGAGCTGACTCAGATGACTGCACATGAAAACTACAAGCTGGTCTCTTATTTAGTTCCCCTGAATGTTCAGTATTTCATTTTTTTTATAATTATTTTAATTTTTACTTCTTGTAAAACTATTTTTGTGTTCAGTGGGAGAGATTTGCTGTTGGAGTCCTTGGGATGTTCTGGAGTTACTACAAGAATGGAGTAAAAATAGTTTTCCTATCTACAGCACCTTATCCCAAAACATCTCAAGGCCTTCACAAAAACTATGCAAAGCCTGATCAGTGAGGCAGCTAATAGATGATATCTTGTATGTGAGAAAAGGAAGGTATGGAAATTTTAGGTGATGTGCTCCAAAGGAAATGGCAGATCCATTTCAGAACTAGGACAGAACTTAAGTATCACAGTTCCTTCCTCTGAAAACTGTGGGTAAAAGGATGACTTCTGGAGCCAGAATTTCTTTTCTTCTGTCAGCAACTGCTGTGGATCACAGCCGTGATCTGTGTAACTGCATCAGTTTGTGTCTTGGATACCTTTTGAATTTGACTGATTACCTCATATTTTGGATTGAGCATCTTCTGGTCTTCACTTTGAGGGGGTAAGCTTGAAAATGTGGCCAGAGTATGGCTTGGAAGGTGTAGTAGCCTCCATAGAAGCAAAGGAATACCTTAGGGAACATACCAACACTGCTCAGTGTCCTACTGCTGGGGGCCTGATACACAAAATCCTGCAGTAGGACGAAGTGATGAAACTTCAGGCAACCTGTCTGAACAGATAGAGGGGGTCTGCTGGGTACGTGTTGGCTGGGGGTCTCAAGAAGGAGAAACGAACCCCTGGTGCCAAACCTACAACTAGAAGGGAATCTTCAGTTAAGTATATTAAATACCCATGAGTTTAAGCTGGGGGAGATTTGTGCTCTCCCAATTAGGTGATAGGGTCACATCATACGCCTGTTACGGCATTTGGGAGGTTTACACATTACGTTTGAGAGGGTATCATCATCAAGCAGACACTATCTGTGCCTAGGTCTTAGAGACTAGGAGTCCTTGCACTGTTTCTGCTCTTCTTGCGGTTTTGCAGCACGCAGCACATTCCTTAGATTTTGAGGCATAAGAATTGGAGTTTGTTTTTTATGCTGTGTGAGTACTTTGGCCTTGGAGAGACCTCTAGACAAGGACAGGAGGGAACAAAGCAGAGATTTGCTTCAGAAATAAAATTCTGCTGCCCTCGTTGCCATTTGCCCATGAAACTGCTTCCTGCCAACTCTGTGCCTGACGCACAATTATATCGGAAGCAGAATTGGTTGGGGCAAGTTTGTGATTGTAGCTGGCATTTCTGTCATGCCTCATGCTGAACGCACAGCCTCTCCCTGCGTCCTGGGTGTCTGAGCACATTAGGAGCATTGCGGGAGGAGCGCCTCGGAAGCCGGTGCCAGAGGAGGAGAGCCACGGGGCAGGCGGCGGCACAGGCTCACTGAGCAGCAGTCGCGCTCCTCGGGTGATCAGAAAAGGTGGAGGAAAGTCTGTTGGAGCTGTGCTGGGAATGTCTGAGAGACACCATTTGCTCATCTGGCCTATGAACAAAATGTAGCTACTAATGTGTGATTTCTGCAAAGCTATAGAAGATTCTTCTTTTCTGACTTGGTCCCATGCTACATGCAAATATTAACGTTTGTTTTTTAAAAACCCCAAACTTAACTAACAGAGGAAACTGAAATCACTGGATTAGTTTGCAGTGGAGGGACTATATTAATTGTTCGAGTAACATTTGACTGAAGAATTACCCTGCTACTCAGTAGTGCTGGGTTTTGTTTCTTAATCCAATCACCTTATGATTGTTCTCTAAGCCTTCTCCTTTCTTTTCTATTCTTAACATGCAATTAAAGTGAAACTCCCCTGTGTTATTACTGCAAACAACATGAAAGTAAGTGAAGCACATACTTTTCAAATGTCAATGCTTTGCTTACTGCTATCAGTTAAACTGTATTGCTCTGACAAGTTAGTTGACTTTATTGGACTTATGCCAGCACATAATTTGTCCCCTTACTACTAGAATAAGTAGATGTTGAGTAACAACTAGATATTGTTTATCTCTGATATAAAGGTGGGGTTTGCTCTTGACTTAAATGGCTGTACAAGTCTCTTACTGCATCCACGGATGGAGACACAAATGGGTGTGTGGAACTGCTAAGCTTAGAAAGAAAAGCTTAGACAGATATCCATCCATTTGGAAGTTCCCAGCTTTCTTCCACATTCATTTCCTAGTATTAAAAATAATATGTAATACAGAAGTCCAAATGAATTGGACGAAAGAAATGTACTTTCAAAACAAAATATTTCATAATTTAATTCACACTAAGTGATTAATTCCAACTTTTCAATGAAACTTCGTCATGCTACCAAAACAGTCCATTTTAACTAAATTTCACTAGAACTCTTCCAATTTAGAAAGTCTTTGACGCTTCTCTGAGCTGCTTTAGAAACTTATTAAAAACTCTGACTGAACTCTATTGTTCCTGAAGTTGGAACAAAAGACAGCAGCTGGATCCTAGGCAGGCCATACTGCCAAACTGCTTCTGTTACTTCTCAGCCCAATAAGCCATGACTTGGACCTCAGTGGGCTTTGTATCATGCTCTTTATGTGTGTTAATTCAGTGCAGAAATACCTTTGATAACCTCTGAAGGGGATTCTTTAAAGACAATTGTACAAAGTTGGCTAGATGCTGTGATTTTGGTGGTGAGGGTAAATATCCAGTAGGAATTAAGGTGGATTAGTCAAACTACCTTTATATGCTTGCCAAGCTTTCAAAAGTGAAAAGCTGCCACTAAGCCACAAGACCCTTACTACAAGCAGCACCATGCTACTGTAACTGGTATTTAAATGACTTCAGTGGGAGGTATCTCTTAATAACCGTATTACTAGTGCAGAGTTGCTTAATGACTTCACAGGCAAATAGATAATTAAACCATTAAACACTATAGAACTGAAAACTATGTCCCCAGCGAACTTCAAAGTTGTCTCCTTAATGGACTGTGAAACCCAAGCATGGGTCTGAATCACTTAGGATGTGAAGTGGAAAGAAGCATAAAAGAATATGGATCTAGGTTTTGCAGCTTGAGCCAGTCTTCTGATAAGTCTTTCTCCTTCCCTTTTTCAAGTTACCTACTTTGTAAACATGCCTGTAGATGTTTACAGAAGAACAACAAAATTCTATCAAGTGTTGAACTATGAGGGGTTTCTGTGTGTATAGTGTTTTATCTTTTGTCTGATGGGAGAATAATATGGAGTTCACTAGGAAGATACCATGAGAGAGATAATTCCAGTAGAGTTCTATTTTTGGGTTTATGGGCACAGGATTTCTCATAGTGCAGCAGGTTTACAGCATGTATTTTAGGTGCATTTGTATCCTGAGATAAGGCAGAAACTACATTTTGAAACTGGCCCACTTCCTTACTGGAAGGGAAAGGGTGGATCTCTGTGTGTGTGTGCAAGCTTAGGATGGGAAGAGGCAGATACTTAAGTGAGGTCTCCAGTACCCCCTGGAAGTCCAGGAAGTTATCTTACTTTTTTATCTTGAAATTTTTAAGAACACAAATAGCAACAAGAATGGCAAATATCTTAGATCTCAGCTGGCAAGATCTGCAGTAGTCGTTCTTTTTTTAAGAAAACAAGAAGCCACAGATTTGTTCAGTAAACGCTGTGTCATAGGAACATGTCTTATTTCATGTACATTTCTGTTCTAGTATATGCATGCATCTTTTTTGTAGGCTAAAATTAAGCATTTTGATACAGAGCTAAAACAGACTGCAGTGTTTGTCAGATTAGAAGATGAGGTCATTAGGCCACAGGGTGTCTTCAGTTTCATCCTCTGAAAATAGGTGAACATGTTAAAAACCTATGGGAGAGTTTTTGTAAGTGAGTAAGTCTGACTTCTATAACAAGACTTTTATTTCTTGTCACCTGTCTGGTTTTATTAGATTTTTCACTTCTCAAATAACATTTTAAAAAAGGAAAGAAAACCCTCTGAAGAGGACCGTTGCCTGTAGCAGGAAGTATAATCTCCTCCTTTCTCTCTTTCTCTTTTTCTCTTTTTCTCCCTCTCTCATTATATGCTGGCATGAACACTCTGACATTGCTAATTGCCTCCACATTACACTGGCTGAATTCCAACAGTAGTGGCATAAAAATTAATGAACAAGACAGAGCTCACACATAAGGAACATATGGTGCAATAGCGGTCAATTGCATTCTAGTTTAAAATAATGTCTTGAAAGAGTCATGATCAAAGCAGTTTCACAAAATGAAAAGGGCCAGATTCTACTTGCACTATATATCTATGCTACCTCGCTGTCCTCGGTGAGAGTGCATATGTGAACGAGAAGATCCTCCAAACTGTAAACAGGCAATGCCAAAAAGTTGTTTCTTTTCCAGATATAGTAGGAATTTCCTCCACCGTTCTTACTGTGAAAAATACTGTGAATTTTCCCCTGGGAAGCAAGGCCGGGGAAAAGCACTCTTAGAAATAGAGAGAATTCTTCAAAGATTTTATCGTTGTCTCTGCTAACAGTGCCCTCCCAGAGCGAGCTATACAGTTTACAGAAAGGTGACACACAATTATTTCCCATTACCCTAAAATGTGCAATTTAAAGTTAACATGAGTTGGTTTTATCTGTGTATATGCTTCATGCAAAATCCAGATTTCAAAGCAATTAAGATAGTGTTAATCCAGGGTGCTCTCAAGATTCTTTCAAGTTGAAAGCTTGCTTAAGATTAATGTTAAAATTCAGGTTTTATTCTCTTGCCAAAGTACATGCTAGGTAACCTCTTGTTAACATTAATGGGAGTTAAATATTTGCACTCAGGAGAAAATAGACCCCAGACATGATACAAAGTATGGTTCTATTACATAATATAAATAAACATTGCTTGTTTAATAACTTTTACTGCCTTATAATGAAACAAACTGTTGCAATATTATTGCTAGGCCTTATGATATAAATTACTGATATTTTTATTATGCTGGTGATTTGCTAGCATTATAAATGTATAAATGAGGTGTTCTTTGTCTTACGAGATTTGAACACTAACTTTAACTTATATGGGACAAGTCCTTCAACAGTTTAATGAATGACCTAAATGAATCGCTGTATCAATACAGTACTTCATATACAAGAAAAGGAGCTTTATATCACTTCAGCATCCGTATCCTTAGCCAGATGTGGTACTTGGATCTGTACACCAGGTTAGAGCAGCCTGGGTGTTGCCCAAAATGAAATGTGGCTGCAGATGGCCCCACTAGGTCATTACAGCCACTGGAGAGAGCTGGAATGCAGAAATGCTCAAGCCACATCCCCAACATGCCTCCTGCTACTCTGCAGGAATTTCCTTGGGGCTAACTCGCACTGGCTCATAGCCATTTATACTTTAACTCCTCGCAGGATAAAGAATAGGTAGGACATATTATGGGGCAGTGGGAATGGATGTTAGACAGTTCTTTAACCTATCTGGATAAGAGTCTTACTTGTATTTGAATTTTGTTTTTTTGAGTGTTTCTCAAAGAATGACTGAAACATCCTTTCAGTAATCCTGAAGTAGTAATTGCTTCTCATCTGAATTTTCTGAATATGATAGAATATTGATTTCAGTTTATTTACTTATTTTAAGGTTTTAACCATAAAATACTTGATTTTCAATTTTGGGCATAGTTTACATTTTTGCTTAAGACATCAGCAATTATATTTGAAAGGAAAAATCATACAATAGCTGAGAGCTGAGTTCAATGCACTGCACTGGCTTCAGCATAACCCTTTCCATTTACAATGCAATTAGATGCTATTCTCCTGCAATTAATGGGCCAAATGACACTCCCACTTATTATAATAGGCTGTCTGATATAAATCTAAGATAACTTAGATTGATACCAAGGCTTGTGGAAATGCCTGTGTTCTGCAGAGGTGCAACTGAGAGAGCAAAGCACCAGCTGAGCTGCTCTTTCTGCTGCTGTTGCCATGAGCTGGTTTTGGCCCACTGTGTCTTGGTCTATGTATGAAGAAGCAGCTTCTCTCTCTCGTCTCCCTTTTCATCAAAAGAAGGCCAAGGGTACCAGATGGCATGTGTTACAGAGCTTTTCCTTCTAGCATAAGAATTTATTTCCAAGATGTAGAATTGTGAGGATTCCTTCAGTCATCCCCCTAGAGTCACAGGTTTGGTATCTCGCCAGTGGCATGTAATACACTTCCTGGCATGCTGTAGGAGAAGTAAAATTAGTTCAGAACTTCACTTTACAGTTGAGGCTGGTTTTGTTGGGGTTTTTTTTACTGTGTTATTTGAACATGCCTGGAAAGGGATCAGTGTTTAAGATTTAACCATTTCATTTCCAAGTTAGCCGTAGCCTCCCACCCTGGTTGTAGATTTGGACAATTGTCAAAATATATGAACACTTAGAGTCTTGTTGCTTAATGCCATATGTGAGTATCACTCATGCTTTGTTCTGTTTCCTTGGCATAGACTAAAGCATTGAGAGGGAACTGGAAGCAATATTAGGAAAACTCATCTGTGTGGCTTTTCTTACAGAAAAGTATAACTGGTAAAATTTATTTTTCAGGAGTTGGGGTTTCCAGGGGTAGTTTCAAGGTCGATTTTGTAAACAGAAAAGAAAGAAAACAAACTAGAAAACTCAAGTGAGTAATTATTGTATGCTGTGTCCCTTAATAAGGATTTCAAGTGAATTTAAAGCTATGTGAAAAGAAAACAAAAAAGCTTCATGAAACCATTGTTACAACCCAGTGCTTAATGCATGCAAATAGATATTTCTCTGGTTTGCAGATTTGGGTGCAACTTAACAAGCTGAGTGTCAAAAAAAGTTTCTTTCAAGCGTCTTCAGCAAAAAACTCCATTTAGTTATTGGGACATGACATCGAAATTCTTTTATGACACTTGCCTCTTTAAACAGAAGTTCTTAGTTGCATTACATGGGTACAAGTATTTATTTAGTATTATGAGGCAAACTTCCTGGGTTTTGTTGGGGGGGTGGGGGGTGTGTGTTCTGTATCTCTCTTACATTCCCTTGCCATTTTATGGGTGTGCTGCACTGTTATCTCAAGAACAATACACATCACACCGTATGCATGTAGTTGAGTGAATGTTTATATGAAAAAGGAGATTGTTTCTGTCTTGCTATAATCCATGTTTGTACAATTCTTTCAATGTCTTTAATTGTTTTGAACTCTAAAATGAAATGACTCCTAGATAAAATGAGCTTTCAGCTCTCTCCTTTGTGACAGATTCCAGAGCATCTCTACCTCAAGGCACGTTTGGTCACCATTTTGCCTTTGTGACCCTTCCTAACCTGTACCACTCAGCAGGCTAGCACTAATGTCAGTACTGTTTACTTGGGCAAGACTGATAGCATCCAGGTGGAGTTTCCAGTCCTCTTTCTTCTTTTTTTTTTCCTTCCCTTTTTTCACACCAACCCCCCCACCCTTTTTCTTCATGCAGCCGTGGAATGCATACCCTAACTGAAAAGTCAAGCAGCAAACTATTCTGCAGATCTGCGAGGTCCTTTTTACACACTAGTTAATGTTGTCATTTTCTTTTTTACAAACACAGAACAAAACCTCAAGTCAGTGGCAAATGGCATGGTTTAACTGACCTCAGAGGTCTTCTACCACTCTGAGATATACTGAGGATCTGGCTTGCAAATCTGAATTTTTCCCTTTATTTGACCTTTTCCAAATACAGTTTGCAGTGAGCTTGTAGTCCTCACTTCCCACTAAAATACTAACACCAGCACATCTTTATCTCATTGATTTAATCACTTGTATTCTGGTTTAGTGATAGCAGTTTACTCAAATACCCTTTCCCTAGTTTTCTTTCATTATTTACAGATTTCACCTAGATGAACAAGGTTGTGCAAATTAGTATAAATCAGCCCACTTTTAACTTCTGACGCTTATGATTTAAGTACTGAATAACTGTCCTTGACAGCTGAAAGTTGCACAGTTTCTCTCCCTTCCAAATTTAAGACTGGAATGTAGTTCTTGCCAGTTAATAATAGATCATTAGAAATAACTCTGAAAGTATCCACAATTGAACTGTAAAAGTGGTGCAACTGATCAGAATCCTGCAGAGTACTGCAGCAGCGCCTGTCAGAGAAAGAACATTTAACAGCAAGTGCTTGTTCCATCAGCTCCTCCAGCCAGCATAAAAGCAGGGTAGGACAAGTCCCAGTTATGTCTTTGGGGACAACCTTTGCAAAGAGCTTAAATACCATTAGCGTGGCAAACTGTGCCGGGTACTTCTCACAGTGAAGTACAGGAAGTCCAGTATAACCCCACTGCTCAGCTGAGGTTACATTTCTTTAATGCACAGAGAGCAAGAGTCTGCCACTGAAATGCGATGTGAGTCTCCGTCCTTCGGCTCCAGTTGTACAGCTCATGCTCCTGCCTCATTTCCAGATAACAGCTAATGTGATAGCTGTTTTCCAAGCCTTGAACAGTAGCTCGATGCAGATACCTGTGTAGGTTCCTTGAGCAAATTCACAGATGCAGCACACTGAATTTTAGAGAGAGGAAGCTGAATTTGCCTGTTCAAAAAGACGGATTTTGTCAGCAGGTGAAAATCTCTAGAGGTGAAGTTTTTTCTCCCATTGGTCTTGAAAGTGGGGATTTCCCTTTTCATGGTTGTAGGAGTGGTGCGAAGCACTCCGTCATTCTGTGCTCACCTAGTTAGTGCTGCAGCACCTTTGTAACTCTGCCACTGAGGATTTGTGCCCTGGTAACCTAACGTTGAGATGAGAAAACTAAACAAAGTACCCCAACAATAATGATTTCCCTTAAGTTTAAAACTGGAGAACAGCAAAATGCCAGTGACTTTGTTTCTGATTAGAATTACGGAGTTGTCTTAAATACAGTTGTCTATGTAACATTGTCTGTTACATATTAATTTGGTGTTCTGTCTGTTTAGAAGCTGACATCCCTGCAATAAGATGAAAACCTGCTTATTGTGCCTATTTTCTTGTGAAAGTGAGTTGCAGCTGGTTTTGTTATGTTTATGGCAGCTGATTGAAACATTGAGCAGGTTTTTGAGAAGGTTCAGAGGTAGCATTTGTGGACTTGTTATAAAATGCACATCCAAGAGAACAGTCAAGATATTTAAAATTCAAACTAAAATTTATTTACCACAGAATATCAGTGTGTCCTGATATTATTTACTGTACCTTTGTGCAGGAACACAGTCACTGTTGCTGCTTTTTATCACTGATAGCATACTGGGATCTAATTTCAAATATGCTTTAAAAAGGAATTTAAACTAAGAAATCTGTTGGTTTATGACATTGCCTTGGTTTGGTAGTGTTTTCTTCAGTATTTTTGGAGGCAGGAGAGAAGAGAGAGAGGAAAGATGATGCTTAATTAAGCTAATCTTCTCAGGCCCCCTGTACTATCAACATTTCTGTAGAGTACTATGCAGAGCTATGCAGAATATCTGCTCCTGTTTTGAAACACCCACAGAAGGAGCCTCTCCCTCTGCACTGGAGATAGAGGAAGCCTGGAGAGAATAATCTTCCAGAGTATCCTCTACTGGTGCTTACTAATCATCAGAGAAGTCAAGAAACTGTTGTGCTAAAATCAGTTTTCTCAGGTTTTGTTCTTTTGAACATGTGGTTTTCAAATCTTTACTAGGCGTTAACTAATGGAACAACAGCACTAGACTATCTGGCTCTAAAACAGCCCATAGCAGAGCAGCCCAAGGTACATTCTTGCTTCTGCAAATAGGGCAGGCAATGGGGGGAGAGAGAGAGATGGTATCACCTGCCTGTAATTGCACAGTTGTCTGGCAGAAGGTTGGCAATACAGTCCAGGTCTCTCAAGTCCAAAATCAGCATTTAGCAGATGAGGCCAAAATCCCTTGAAAACTCTATAATAAATGTATATAAGTCCAAAGGTATTACTTATTTGAACTTGGGTATTAGTTGTTTAAACTTGCATCATAAAGTCTTGCTTTCTTATAGAAAGAACCATTCAAAAACTTTTGTCAGTGAATGCTGCTGCGTGAATGACCTTCTTACATGTAAGGCTGGCCTGGACCATGTTTCTGCAAAAGTTAGGTGGTTACTTGCAATGCTAAAATGGTCAGTTTCTCCAAAGATAAGAAATGTCTGGCTTCATTGCTACCTCAGGAATTAAAAAAATAAAAATTACACCAATAAAAAGGTCTTGCATCATGCCTAAGGTCATTAGCATCTGGCTTTGGGAAGCTGCCAAAGGGAATGAATTTCAAAGACTGAGACTATTAGTTGAGAGCCTGCCAGTCCCAGGAGATCTTACCTCAGTCTTAGAGCAAGAGCTTCCTGGCAGATCTTAATAGCTGTGACAGTACTTTCAGTGCGAGGATATCACTTACGATCGAGTCTAGAACTGCACAGGTCTTGAAAGAGACTTTTCTAACACAATGAATGGCTCCAGGAAGTCACCCGAGCCCAGGGAATGGCCGGTGTGCAGGTTTTGCCTGCTCACAGAGGTTCTCTCTGCTTCGGGGGAAAACAGATGCTTTACTGCACCTGCTCGACTTTCAGCCCAGCTAAGAAGAATGCACTGCATCAATCTTGTATAGAGGTGACCATGGCAAGGTGAATCTGCAGGGTCTCTTCCCCAGCCATAAACAGGCAGCTCTCTAGATGAGCACTGTTGTATATAAACCCGTAAGCCAAGAACAGTCAGTATGCAGAGCAGGCACTGCTCCTTCGCAGTCCTCCAAATGCTTCTCCAGCCAAAAAACCTCAATCTCATCTAGCTCATCTGAAATGAGTGACAGTCACATTGTTTCATGAAGCCCCCTGTCTTTGTCAGGCACTGAGAAATGGATCTGTGGTTGAATGTTATCTGCCTGTTAATGTGACACTGCAGATCAAAATAGGTGCCTGTGCCTTCCAGCAGCCTTCACAGACACAGTAGTGAGGACAGTAAAATGCAAGCTTTTCTGGGGTACAAACAGCTGCCTAGGGGTGTGCTTTGGAGCACATTCATTCATTATAAAAGGGGAGAGTGTGTATGTGTTAGCACATAAATAAAACCAAAAAGAACTTTGGCTGAGAGGCATGTGGGAAGTGAACTTCCAAAAAAACCTTAATAAATAAATAAAGCAAACCTGCAAGTCAAATACATCACTGGTGTAATTCCTTTTCTTCAGTGCTTCATGTCCCTTTTCCAGTGTACTTTTGTAGCCAGTGTCTGTTTTTGTCTCCAGACATAAAAAACCTAGTGTCCTCACCTTATTACTGATGGAGATGTGAAATTCGGTGATTACAGTGGATAGAAGTCCTTGGTTTCTGGTACAGATGGTAAAATGAATGAGCATAAGCAGAAAGGTATTTAATGGTTCACCAAACCCTGCCTTGCTTCGTTTTCAAGTTCACCCTCCTGTTGTTCTCACCTGTTCTTAATAGATCATTGGTAATCCAGGTGTAATTGAAAGAAGTGCCTATGTAAGTGGACAAAGAAACATGTGACATTTGTTCCAATAGTGTATTGGTGTTGCTGTACATAAAGAGGTGAAATATGTCTTCTACATATAAAACCCATCGTTGTTCCACAGAGATGAAGTGTCGGATTTTAAAAGTTAACCTATGGCTCATCACTCTTCTCCATGAGATCATTGCACAGCAGAATGAATTTCACAAAACATGGTACAGATAACTTTAGAACAGGATGGATTACTGTCTGCCTTTGACGTCAGCAACAATGACTGGAAACTGTTCCACCAAGTAGAAGTGAAAGTTGATAGGTCTCAGTTCAGTTCAGTTCCCATATGGATTCAGTTTAGTTCTCACATGGGAAGGTGTACACACTGCTGCAACTGCCGTCTTTTTTTCTGTTCTTTTTTTCTTTCTCCCTGGTCAATGAGCTCATATTCTGCAGGATCAGGGAAAGCAAAGAGTTGAGTGAGCTGTAAAAGAGAATATGTTTTCTAGAGTTTGTCTCTCCAGAGCTAGATTTGGGTGGTAGGTGGGACAGCGCAGGACAGCGTCCAAGCCTAGTCACTGCCTGCAGGTCCCTCAAATGTTAATTTGATGCTTTCTTCAATATCTAAATTAAGACAGAATTTTAAATATCTGCTTGTGCCATTGTGGGACCTGTGCATTTTGTTGTCTGGGGAGCCAGAGAATTTTTTTCTAGGAGAAAGCCTTTCACTCCTCTGGTTGAGGACTGGTCGTTTGGCTTTTAATTACTGAACGGTTCAGTGATATCCTTTGCGCACTTTCATCTTTAGGGTGAAAACCTAAGTGAAACACAAGTCACTTAACTATTTCAAAACATATTGTGCTGAAATTTAATCTAAAGAAACCATCTGAATCTGAAATAAAACCGTTTTGACACAGATTCAGCAGTTTGACCCAAAATAACATTATGAAGAGTTGCTCAATTTATTATTTTTTTTCCAAATATTACTTGGAAAATAACTTGACAGTCTTTTTACTGTTAATATTAAGAGAAACTCAAGTTAAAAAATGCAATGATTATAAATCAAGAAAAACAAGCATAGATATGTTAAAAGGAGATCAGTGCAAATGTCACTTCTGCTATGCATCCCTAACTGCTTGGTGCAGGTAGTGGCATTGGTAATTGGCTGTATTTGTGCCTGAGGCATCACAGCAGGATGCCGGACCTGGTGTCCCCTCTGTGTTCCCGAGGTGTATGCTTGAGTGATAGCTCTGCTTCCTGGTAAAGAACTGTGGGATTTCAGAGAGGAGGAGCAAATGCTCTTTTATATGAATGTCTGTCTTTTTCCCAAGATTACTGTTATTTTATCAGCTCATTTACTTGTCAGCCACGTTTTGAAGTTAGCTGAGTGTTCAGAGCTTGGTATATATATGATGAGTAATTTCCAGTCCTGGATAGAGCTGTTAGTCACCTGAGGTTTGCAAACTGCAGGTCTTTGACAAATACCTGTTGTTTGAAACTGTGCTCATTTACTAGAGAGATAATAAAGTAGATATCTGCTGTACTCCTGGTCACAACTGTTGTTTACTTACGCTCATTGTGCCAGTTTTTCCAATTATGACTGGCTAGGTGCGGTGCAACACTTTAGTTGGTGAGTAAAATAAGCAGCATGTTCCACTGCTAATGGCTGGGCTGTGCAGAGCAGTTTCTAATTAGACTAAAGAAGCACCAAATACTGGCATTGTCACAACCTGGCGTTTCAACAGCTTATTTACATCACAAAATCTGTACATAAAAGTGGCTTGCATCCCTCCTTTCCTGTAAACACGTGTTTCACATTCTGTGAGGCTGATGAGGTTCCGAATCAGTGTTATCCAGATAATGTAGTTTGGAGTATGGAGGAAACAACTTGATAAACGGAATACAATTTCTATAGTTAGAAATGAGTTTTTAGAGCTTTCTAAAGAAGCTAATATTTTTAGATGTATTGCAAAGGCTCTGCTGTTTCTCTTTACTGGCCAGTATAATATGATGGTTCTGCACAAAACCATCTGTTTCTAAGTCTATAGAGGAAGTTTCCAGCACTCTTCAGCAGGGGTTGTACCTATACTCTGTTATTTTTATAAACAGCAATTGTCACTCGCTTGCTAAAATGGGGGTCAGGAAAAAGTGCTATTCTTGGGAGGAGGATGAAGCCACAGAACTGACCGAATGACAGGCTGGCTCTGTCAGAGGTTTGTTGTATTACTTTGGGTAAATCACAGATTTATCAGTTTGTAAAAGGGAGATAATGGTAAGCTTAGAGTCAGGCTTTTGTTGGTGTTTTTATAATAAAATGCATTGAAATTACCTGAAAGGAACAGCCTCAGAGATATATGTAATTTATTACAGATCTGGTATAAACTGCATCTCTTGGAACTAAACTTATTTGTACCATTGAGGATTTGAATATATTCAGAGTACAAAAAGGTATTTCTTTCTTGGTAGTCCTTTTCTACAGAGAAAATGAAAGATCACATCAAGTATTTAATTAATCTATTTACAATTGCAACAGCTTTTTGGTGTAGATTGTGCTGACAATATCATGGCCTCATTTTAGCATAAGTGATTTCAAAAGAAGATAGCACTAAACATTGATGTTGAGTTTAATGTTTCTTGCCTATTCGGGTTTTTGTCAACGTAGAGGTTTAGTGTTCCTCTACTAAAGAGTCGCAGATGCTGGATGTCAGCTGCATCTCCTGCTTGTAGAACAGACAGTTCAAAAGAATATTCTCTTAATAATCTGTTGGGCAAGCTATGTATGGCAGAGCCATACCAGGGTGAAGAGTTTAATGCAGAAAAATGTATGACAGGCTGCAGGCTTTGGAACAAGGCATGTGGCTGGACTATAAAAGTGTCTCACAGTTACTGCTACAGGGCTTGATCCTGCTTCCCTTGAAGCAAGCGACACAAGTCACACTGGCAGTGCAAAGGCAGGATGAAGTCCTTTAGCTTGTGGAGACCCTCAGCAGGAGGGGACACCTGTCCCAGCCATGGAAAAAGGCATCAAAAGTAATCCTGAACTGCCATTAACCCCATGCTGCTCCAGTACAGCCTGTTGCAGTATTGCTGCCTTTACATCCTACAGGGCAATGACCATTCAGCTCTTCTCTATAGGAGCCTCAGGCTCCTTCTTACCACCACTGCATGATTTATTTTAACATTAGGACAACATAAAAGAGAAAAGGAGGTTTGTGAGAAGTCACACAAACTGTGTGTGTGTTTAGTATACCTGAAGGCTCATTACTTCCTCGTGGTAATCCTGCCAAGCTTCCTTCTTCAATCACTTCTGTGTCGGTCTGGCAGTCAGCTTCCTGCAGATCTTATACCCCAAACCACCGCTCCATAAGAGACTTCTGTTTTACACCTGCCATCCTCCTCTTAATTGTATGATTTCGCACCTTGTTCTAGGGCTGGCACTCCTCCAAGCAGTTCCCAAGCGTTCACTAAAAAGTGGTTGGTCTTGAAGCACTTTGCTTCTTTTCCACTTTGTATTCCCCTTTTATTTTAAACCAGGGTAGTAATGGAGGGAAAGCCCTGGTAACCAGTCCAGTGCTGCAGTGTTATTAACAGGGCAGCTCTGGTCTCACCCTAAAATAGGCTTGTGCTTGTTCAAGTGCATTTCAAGCATGGATGCTAAAATTTAAGGGACTCGATAGCCAACACAACACTTATTCATAGCATCTTTGTGCTCCTTGAATTGCTTCTACCTGTTGCAACATCCAAACTTTCCCACAAGTTATTTAGTTCCCAAAGTCTAGCTGTCTAAATAAGCATCCCAGCCACTTTACCCAAATCTAGTGTCCAGATCACCCAGATAGATACAGCTTGAGCTGACAAGGAGTTTCACTCCAGTCTGAATACACATTAGAGCTAATAATTTCCATCGCAAAAGTTTGCTGCCTAAAAAATACCAGGTAGCAGAGAGGTTCTGTTTTTTCTGTATAAGCAGCCTCCTGTAAAAAGCTCAGTGAGACAGGGATTGGCAGAAGGGAAAGGGGCTGGAAACCTGGGTGTGTGTAAGCAGAGAAGGGCTCTGTGCTGGAAGGCTGCTCTGCATCCTGGGTTCAGAGGAAGGCAAAGTGGTGAGGGGATGAGAGGAGGGGAACTGCGGAGACCGCCTGGGCAATGGGGCGAGGCAGCATCGGAAAATAAATGAGAGTTCACGGCAGATGCCGATTCCTCAGCCAGCTGTTCTTGGCAACAAATAAAAAGGTTAAAGCAAGGAAGGGTTATATTTATTTATATATGTATATGTATGTATGTATTTTATTTTCTAAAGGTTGCCTTTATTTCCGGGTTTTCAATTATTTCTAAGGTTGCCTGTATTGGAGGTGCCACAATACCTCAAAGCTTTGCAGAGACAAATCCAT
>NW_009916770.1:0-10183 GCF_000696875.1 Nestor notabilis | reverse complement strand
AGGGCTCTTGTAGGGACAAAGACCTATTGTGTCAGATGTTGTGGAAACATCATGTATATCTTTGATTCATAGTGGATTTTGAATCACCCTTAATAGTTTAATATTTTTTTCCCATCAGTTAATTTCAGTTTTCAAGCTCTGAAAGGGGCTTTTACACAGCATTTGTAGGTTCTGGCAAAAATCTCTACAGATGGCTACAGCCACCTCTGCATACCATTTCCATACACCACCATTGGCAAATACCAACAGCAGGCATTAAAACTAGATATAAGTGATTCTGAGAATATATCACAGTGGTAGGTTCAAGCACTAATTGAAGAAAGAGTAGGGAAACTGGGGGGGGTTGGGGTTTCTTTTTTTTCCTTTCTTTTTTTTTTTCTTTTTTTTTTAATTCTTGTTTATGAAGTAATCTTAGGCTTGAAATGGTCCTTTACCAGCAGTGTATTTAGACATTCTGTGACCAAAAATGAGGGAGGTAAGTAAGAGTAAGGTAATGAAAATATTGAAGAATCATTTGGAAAAATTCAGCATAACATTTTCACTAAAGTATTGTCAGTTTTGGGTTTCTTTTTTTTTTTCTTTTTTTTTTAATTCTTGTTTATGAAGTAATCTTAGGCTTGAAATGGTCCTTTACCAGCAGTGTATTTAGACATTCTGTGACCAAAAATGAGGGAGGTAAGTAAGAGTAAGGTAATGAAAATATTGAAGAATCATTTGGAAAAATTCAGCATAACATTTTCACTAAAGTATTGTCAGTTTTGGGTTTTTTCCCAAGAACTATAAGGTCTCTCCTAGCTGCTGATAAACTGCTTTTTTGGGTAATAGGATGGACACTAGACTGATTCTACAGTGTAAAGATGTCCTATTGAGCAGGCAAATAGTTGCTCGCGCCATTTAGCAGCACACTGCAAATAATCTTTGGAAGCCACTGAAACTGTTCCTGTGTTTTAAACATGTGCCTTTTACAGAGCAGAGTTCTGGCTTTGCCCAGGAATGGTAATTTTATTCATTATGTGAATGCAGCAACTTAGAATTTTCAGTGTAACAAAATAGCATCCACTATGCATGAATGTTGGAAGACATTTGGATTAGGGCTGCATAAAGTGATGCTTTGTGTTGTTTAAACTGTTGTTAGGCAGAACTTTAACATTTTTATTAACATCACTCACCTCATCAAGGTATAGCCAAGGCTACCACCAGCTATAACCAGGCAGCTTTCACTGCAAGGCTTTCACATATTATCCTTCTGCACTTCGCTTCTAAAGTCTTGCCTCCCTTGTCCATAGCCAAAAGCTACTAACTTGGAACAAAGTTCAATCAAGACCCAAACATAATGAAGAAGGAGAAATCACGAAAGATGGAGTTAATGGCTGCAGCTACCGCTGTGGATCCTTTTGCCACAGGCTCTGAAAGTCTGGAAAATTAATCAAAGTTCAATCAAGGATGTATGATATTGCGGCTGCAGCAGCAGCAGTGCCTGGTGTCACCTGGGAGCTGTCCATTAAAAACAGCTCACTGCAAACCATCCTGGTATCGATGTGCTATCCCGGTTGAAGGGGGTAGGTAGATGCTACTCCAGGACATTGCTATACCTTCTGCTTTCACTCCTGGGCAAACTTCAGAAGTTCAACATGTATTTTAGACATAAAAAGAACAGGCACATGTCTGGAGTAAGTTAATAAAAGAGGAAGTTTCAAAGGAATCTACGAGGTATAGAGATGGGTGACCCTTTCAAGGAAGTTTTTTTGGAATTTCACTGTAAAATAGGAACTGAAATTTCTTTCTTTCAATCAAAGATGTAGGTGGGAAAACACAACAACATAAAGTTTTGGCCAAAATATGAAGTTGTAGGAAAAGTCTTCAGTAGAGTGGGAGAGCTGGTAAATATGTCTCCATAATAAACATGGATTGTCCTAGTAGTAACAGTACTTCAGGCATGGTTGTTCAACTCAACCATTCGTGCAGAAATTTGTAGCTTATGAATCTTCCTTAGTAATTTTTTTTTTTTTTTTTTTTTTTGCAATAATTCTTCACCCAAAAGTTCATTTAAAAATACAGAATGTTTGCTGCTTATTTCATTGCCTGGAAAAATAAGTGTCCTGTAACCTGTGTGATGTTTATGACTAAAACCTGACAACACTTGTAGGCAGGGAAAATTCATCTTTCAATTTATCAGTCTGCCACTGAGACATGTCCTAGTCATCTCTGTAGTACTCTAACACTCCCATGAAACAAAGCAAAATTGCCACCACTGCTATTACTGCTGCGTTACTCATCGGTTATTATATGCCATAGTTTAAACGGTTGAAAACCACTACCTGGTATTACAGAACAAGGAGGACAGAAGAAAAGAAAAACAGAAAAAAAACCCCCAACAACAAACCCACAAGCAAAAGGAAGGAAAATGCTGGAGGCTGTGAAAAGAAATCCTCAGCTCCATACTGTAGGTGAAGTGTCTCCTGTACTGGTAGGACTAAATTGTCTTTGGAAAAAAACCCAGCAGCATTACTGTTTCAGGGATCATATTGCCGACGCTCCTTTTCTTTAACCATGTGAATATGAGTGGCTAAGTTTTATGGCAGGCATTTCATTCTGACTTCAACAAACCTCTGGCCCGATGTCACACCCTTTGGCCTAGGGGCACAAACGTGGTTCCTGACTATTCCTCTTATGACAACATGATGTCTCTGGAATTCTGTCTCGGCCCTTTCAATCAGATAGGGTAAATATGTCTGTCTCCCCATTGTATTTCTGCCTAGTTCATCAGTATATCTTAACTGAAATTACTGGTATTCTTTTGATAAACCATTAGTGTTGGGAAGGGGGGTGAATTTTTTTGTTAATTACTAAATCTTGGTGACAGACAGAACCTGCCTGTTAAAACTTGTGCTGTAATTTGAGGATTAAATGCTGCACCTCTGAGAAACATCAGTATCAAAACTGATTTGCTCTAAGAGACTTAACATTGTTAGGAGCTGCAGTTTGACAAAGTAGATTCCTTAATAACAGAGTTAGTAATTAAATGTTTTAAACTCCTTACAGGACTTGCAAGATGAGAGGGCAGTCAGTAGAACTGTGCAGAAAGGGAAATGTGTAGCCAATAGAGCTCCTACCTAAATCCCTGACAGAGAAAGACTTCAACTCCTGTTATTATTTGGTTATTAGATAATATTTTGAAAATTGCATTTCACTTGATAGCACCTTTCTCATCTAGCACAAAGGTCTGCAGGTTCGCATTCTCTGGTCGCACTTCCATGTGAGCCCACCCCAAACTAGCCTGACCATGCAAAGAGAGATGAGCAGAGCTGCTGAGAACACTTGGGTATCTCGTCCTTGCTGCAGCATTCCTCTCTCACTATAGAGCAACATCTCTAGCTGGGCAGGTATCTCCTATATACGACATTCCTATATGACAGAATTATGCAGTCTTTTGCCACCCATTTAGATGGAAGCTGTATACTTCATTGTAGTTTAAAAACAAGAATTAGAAAGGTAGAGAACAGAACCCCTGGGTGAGCCAGTTTGCTTTCTCAAAGCCCAGGGTGGGAGGAGGGAGCCCTTCATTCTATGGCTAAAACTGTTCTGATTCAGGCAACTCGCTATAAATATGTTTACTTTGGATGGCAATGTGTTGCACTTCATATTTTTGTAACAACTTTTCCAATCTTAATATTCACTGCATATATATATACACAAAATGTTTCTAGGGGTTAGACAAACCCCCAGGTTAGACAAAGCACAAGTTGATGCTTTTCAGCCTGTTTGCAAGCTTTAGCTACAAATTGGATTTGGACTGTGATGCTTTCTTCTCCTTGAAGTTTGAAATTTGTGGAGGTTGATCTGCTTTACAAAACATTTTAAAAATAATAATAATGTCACTATGTAAGCTTCTTGTAATTTCTTTTCTTCTGCTCTTGGGTTATACATGTTGAAATCCAAGTATAGCAAGCTACTAAGCAAGAAGGGGAAAGGTTAATGTGTTTATTTTAACATTATAAACTGCCAAAAAGACAGAGGAAAAAAAACACAATAGGAACAACCGGTGAGTTTGACAGTTTAGCTGGAACCTCCAGGCTCTACATTGGGTCAGATGGTGTTTATTAAACAGCTGGGGAGAGTGGAGAGAAGGAATGCTGCTTGCAGAGAAGTTACATGTTTTAGACTCATTAAGATTCTGAATTGCAAGCTCTCAGAAAGGATCTAAGCAACCTACCTAAAGAGCAGATGGAACTGCTGAAAAACACAGAGTAGAGCATGCTGGAAGGAAGTCATTTGGAGTTTTTGTAAATGCTGCCAGGTCCCGGAATGAAATTGTAAGCATTTAACAGAATGGTCCAGTTATCACAAAACTGGGTGAACTCACCAGTATGGCAGATGTGAACGATGGATTAACTCTACTGCTTTCATTAGGAGAAAGAAAATGCTATATTTATCTGTTTGTCATCAAGTATATGCTAAAAAGTTGTGTACCTCTCTTGTTCAATGCAAAAAAGCATTAAAGAGAGAAAACAAAAATGCTGGAAAGCAAAAGAGTGGAATAGAGTAGTGTTTAAAGTACTATCAAAAAGTCAGGTGGAGCAGTGTATATCTTCTGGTGATCCTAAGACATCCCCAGAAAGATTTAAACAAAGAAGGAAGCATGAAAACTGGAGAATCAAAATGCGCAATTATAGAAATCACTGGAAGCAGGGGAAGACTTTGCTTGGAGGATCATCAACAGGACCACCTGAGAGATTAATAAGATATGACATGATATTTACTGACAAGTGTAGTGATTACCACAGAGAAGTCAAACCAACTCCTTTGGTTTATTCTGTTTCACATTCTGAAGCAACATGTTTTAAAACCAATATATTAAAAAGGTTTTACTGTGAAATGCATAATTAAGCTATGTTGCATAAATATGGTACCATTCATGCTGAGAAATTGGCCTTAGAAAAGGACTTAAAAAAACGAGCAACTTAAAAAACCAAACTATATTCGATTGTAAATTCTTATAGAATCATGTTTTTTCAAGGACAAATACATTGTGGCATACAGCAATAACTAATAAATTATATTTTTAAACTCTGCTATTCAGGCAGGTCTTTTCATTACATTTAATTGCAGGGTTCCTTGATCCTAGTGACTGTTTTAGTGGGGAGGCAGTTCCACAGGGAGGGATTGGAGGTGCGATCTGGTATTGGTGATGTCTTTCTAGGTCTGCATAGGCACTGCTTAAAATATTAGCATTTTGTAATGCCAGTGCTGCTTGACTTCACTGCCATTTTGAGCTACAGAAGAAAAGCAGTGAGCAGTTAAATGAAAATTAGTGCTGAAGCAGGGGTGCAAAGGCAGGTAGTGTTAAATAAGCTTCTTATTTTTGTTGGGTTTGGGGGGTTTTTTTTGTCTAATTGCATTAGGGGGGATGTAAATAGCAAGACAGGGGTCAACATTTGAACTCTGGTTAAACTGTTAGTGGAAAAGTTTAGGGCACATTATAGCTCAGTGTTTTCTGCTCGGGCCACCTTGCAAAATCAGCCTACCTGGAAATACTGAGCAAGAGATTTGGGTTTCTCTGTTGCTTAGATGGCAACTGGAGTGCCCTACTTGACCTTCCACAGATCTTAAGAAACTTTATCAAGTACTTTAAGCCTTTAACAGGCCTGTGCACAAAACCTATGCTGCAGCACACTGAGCATAAAATTATTTTCATTGGGCTTGCAAGTGGTTTGAAACCCACAGCTGTCCTTACACCTTGCTGACAGGACCTCAGTTCTCACTTTCAAAGTCTGTCTCCTCTTTCCCCTCCTACCTTGCCAAAATCTTGCAGCCCTTCAGTCCTGGGCAGCAATTCCTTCTCCTGTTGGATTTTCTCCTGATAGGTGACTCTACTCATCTGTATGGTCATGGGGCTGACCATGACTTCAGAGAGATGAAATGTTTAATCCACACATCTCTCCAAGGCGATAAGCGAGCAGAGCATTAAATTAGCACTAAGGTATTTGCCAGCACTGATTTAAATAAGAGGGACATAGTGTATTATGTGTTTGTAATTTAGGCCAAGCATGCAGGACACAGAGGTTAACACCATTTTGCAGCTAACTCTGGTAGAAACAGTGTGAAGCAGGCAGCATGTGCTTAGGGAAGGTATGTGCCCATTTGCCTAGAGAACACAGAAGCAAAGACCAAACCTGCTCCTAATGTTTACTTGGTTCTTGATTACTTTATTAATATTCTTTTAAAATGATTTTATTTTCCCTTTTTGGGAATGAAACACCAAAATTCAGGTCGTGATTGAAACTGAAAAGTCAGAAGAAAACTTTTCCTGGAGATTGTATTGTGCTTTTGTGCTGTATCACACTGGCTCAACTGTAGTGATTCCTTACGATTAATACCCATTTTTTAAGCGTCCCAAGATAATGAAACTAGGTAAGAGCAGCATCTCTTTGTTTATAGTCAGTTCCATGTGTGGGAGCCCTTCTCCAAACTATGAATACTCTTGTATTCGGTTAAGTAGTTTTAACACTCCTCAATCTGCCCTACATCCTCTTACGCTCACGCTGTTGTGAACACACAGGCTGAGACATGGAGAGGAAGAAACAGGCTGGGACAGGTGGGAGGAGAAAGCAGCTTTCCATGGGCTGTGTTGTTACACTGTGATTCTAGGTATTTATGTTGTGACTTATATGGAGTTCAGACCTGGGGACCCCTTTCTTTTGCCCTTGGCACCGTCCCTGAGAACACAAGAGGATGCTGTGGTTTCCTCAAAGAACTTACTATTCAAATAGATTTAAAAAATAAAAACAAAAAAACATTCAAAAGCAAGGAAATAGAAATCAGAATTGAAGTATCTTGCCCAAGGTCATATAGCAACTCAGAGGCAGAGCCCCAAATGAAGCCCCAGGACCTGTGGCTCAAGCCTGGTACCCTGTCCCAGTACTGGTTTCTTTACATGAGAAGCTGGTTTTCCATTAGATTTTACTGCTGGAAGAGGAGTTATGGGAGTCACCCTCTGGTTTCCATTTCAGTCGTTCTTCAAGAAACATCTCAGTAACTGTTCTGTACAAGTAAGCTTGAAATACAAATCAGCTGAAAATACTGATAATGTCCCAATATTTCTTTCCAAGTTGACCTGCAGATACAAACTGTGCCTTGGACATGTCACATTGTGCTAAAGATTGCTGGATTTTACTAAAAGGTGCACAGATTGTAAAACAGTGAGAAAAGGCTCATCAGTAATAGTGGATAGCTTAAAAAGAGCAAGGCATAAATATGTTCCCATAAAATATTCATTGAAAAAGCTTGAATAATGAAAACAATGCTTAAAATAAAAGACTGTTAGCAGATAATTAATTAAGAAAAGTAAATTGGTCTTAAATTGTTCGCTATGGATAGTTAGCCCATTTAATAAGAATTATCATCTTCCAGGCAAATGGCAGATAGCTAGTAAATAGGTTTTTCCTGAGAACTGGCTAGAGGGGAGAGCAGCTCTCCACACATCTAAGTTTTAGTCACTTATCATTTTGAAGTCAATTCAGAGCTTCTGGCAGTTTATGTAATCTTAAGCCACTCTTCCCACTTTTGTTGCAGAATTCTCAATCAGGTGGAATCCTTTTTACTTACATCGCTGCTTATTTCATTAAGAAGGTAATACAATTTTAGTAACAACGTGTGCCTTTGGCTTTGAGTTACCGTCATGAGAGAGCAGTTAGGTTTTGTCCTCATCACAGAATGTATGCTTTTAAAACAGTGCTGTTAAGAACCACCTCAAACAGCATGATGTTGGCCCTGACTTCTCAAGTGCTTTTTCCTACCATTTACAGGATGGATGATAATCCGTGTGTAACTGTCCTGGGTTCCCTAGAGGGAAGTGACCCAGGCATGTTGCAGGGGGCAGAGGTGGCCCTGGAGCCCCCTTCTCCTCTGCTGGGAAGGACCAAGTCACCACTGGTGGTTGGCTCTTTGGCTGTTCTCACACTCCAGTGTTTTTTGGCAGAAGTACGTGGCAGAACATACTATGAAACTAAATCCACCTCTCTGGTTTTCCGGCTTGTTCAGTAGCTCAGTGGGAGTAATAAGGTATAGGGTGGAGAAACCCAGGGATTTAGGGAAGGCATATGCTTCATGTCATGCTTGGTGGGACCAGAATCTGGCATCACCAATGTGATACCAATGTGGAACCTCCTGGCCTGGTTCCAGCTACCTCCATGGAGTTAACATTAACTTTACTCCAATATCTAGTAAAATGTAAATTAGGTTCTCTCCTTAAGCACTGTGCATATACCTACCAAACAGTAAATGGGATTAGAAGAAGATACAAATTAACCAACAGAATAGTATGTTGGTTGTCTTCTCCCTACACCCATCTTATTTCCTGTTGCCTTTCCTATGGCTTTACAGGTATTCATCTGGTCAAATACTGTCCTGGTATGTTCCTACAAGGATTCCCACTGAGCTCAATGCAACTTGCTCATGTGGGCGTAGTACAGTGTATTCCTGAGTTAGGAGAGTGCCAAGAAATTATCTACAGGAGTCAAAAGCAGAGTAGAGAGGAGGGAGGAGTGTTTTGTTTGGGGGGTTGTTGTGTTGTTTTAAATAGGTGAGAAATGACTATGACAAAAATCCTGCTGTAACTCATGAATGCAACCCAACACCTGAATAACTGAAACCAGATTTTGGCCCAATTACTAGAAAGTAATTCTCCTGTCTTTATGACCTGTACTTCTGTTAATAGGAAGCTTCAACTTCATAAAAAGAAATAAAATTCAGCCCTAACTCAAAACTAAGCTGATGGGGGGGAGATATTGTAACTTTAAAAAATATACATCCCACCCGGTGGAGCTTTGAAACCTGCAAATGTTTAAAAAGGGAAAAAAAAACCAAACAAAAAAGAAACAAATAACACAGCAGCTGCAATTTGAAAAACAACACTGTGATGCTAAAAAAAAAGTAATTTTAATCATAAGTACCTCATAGCTTATTTGCAGATAGTTGTACACTCCGGGAAGGGAAAAAAAAACCCTGTAATAGGCCTTAGGTCAGCTGCATTGATTTAACGCATTACTTAGGCTGCCAGAGCAGAGGTAGAATCTCCTCGCACTGCATTAGGAGCGCCTCAAGCCTCCTTTTGATCAAATCTCTGTGAAAGATGAGTGTCATGCCCTCTTCAAGCCAGCTGTGAGGGGACTGCCCTGCGACTGGAGGAGCGCGCTGGAGCACACCACTGCGGGGCAGCGAGGTGAGAGCTGGCTGCAGAGGTGAGAGGCAGACACAACTTCGTACTGTAGGTCTGGAGAACACCAAGGGGGAGGATCTTATTTCACTCCCCTGTGCACAGCCTGAGCATACATCAGACCTTGAGGTGCTCAGAGTCAGACAAGAGTAAAGAGGCGTGTGATGGTTCTGCCTTAGTACTTGTACAGGCAGGAGTGTTTCCAGTACTTCTTTGTACAACTCACTGAGGGAATGGGAAACTGTTTTATAGCTCTGGAAACATAAGCACAGTAAGAATGTCTGAGGTAAGGAAAGTTCTTTGCAGTTCTATATGAATGTGTATTTTTTGCTGTGCAACTTTTACTTGTGGTTATGCACTGTGGAGATATAAAAAATGTTGCAATGGTGTTGTTTTGGGTAATGAACAATGGAGATGAGAGCTGTAGGGAGCTGTACTCTCCATTTCTTAATTACGAAAAGGTACTGTGAAAGTAGAGAACTAGTTTCTGTAAAAAATCCTGGTTTTCTCTCTGCTGGGCACTGTAATCAACTGTATGACTTCTGTTCTACAGTAAGTAATGCAGAATTGCAGGCTGATTATAATAAGCAGAGCCATCACTTGTGTAATTGTTTTCCAGTTGAAGTAGTAGCATGTAAATCATAAATACTTGACAATGTTTAATTGTACGAGTCCTCAATATACATTAATAGCAATAAAATCTGTGATTTGTGACTCAGATGTGTTCTGAGTCAAGTGCTTAAAGAAGATACATTATCATTATCATGACGTAAAAATGCACTGGAGAGCAGACAACAATGTAATTTCACTACGAAGTTCTAAAGAAATTACCACTAAAGTGGAATCTAATGTATGCCCTTTAAATACAATTTATTATTGACTATTTAGCATCCAGAAAATAAGGCCAGTAATTCTTTTCTTAGGATCAGTCTGTTTGTATTTTGGGGGGGAGGCAGGGGGAGCGGGGGG
>NW_009916769.1:134897-142614 GCF_000696875.1 Nestor notabilis | reverse complement strand
ACTATTCTATGATTCTAAGTCCCTGTAGCACTGTATGAAGTCTCCAGTCCATCCCATGTCATCTAAGGCACTTTTGCCAGTCTCTTCTCTAGTAATTTCAGAAGCTCTCACACCTAAAAGTTTCCAGATGATGCTGCAATCCACTCATTCAGGGCTAATTTGAGTCCCCTTCCCTCAGTTGCACTGCATGACTGCGAAACCAATTCTCGTCTGGCACTGGTGTTTCTCAGAACTGGTCCTGCTGCCTACCATGCAGTCTCGGGCACAGTTTGACCCTCTATATTCACAACTAAATGCTACCAGATGGATGCATCAGTTCAAAGACTGGTGGAAACAATTAAGATTACAGGAAGCTGCGTTTATCCTTCCACCTATAGCACTGAATTAATCACGGCTGATAGGGATCTAAACAGAGCAATGAGGTCTCGCCTTTGTGTCTCACTCAAGCCCCTGATTTATAACACTAACTGTCAAGGGATGGCAGAAGATTGCCCAGTAGCTGCTGAATGCTTCTCTTCCAACCTCTCCCTCTCCTGGGGAGACAAATATAAGCCAGGACATGCCTGCTCTGCTCAGGATGCCATGAAACATAACCTCCTGTTGACACAAGCATTAGGCCCCAGGACTGTATAACAGGTCATTGACAGAAAGATATAAGATAGAGCTTCCAAATTTGGCTGGCCACACACAGGCAGCCACTGGAGTACAAGGATTGCTGGCTCCCAGAGCCTGAATACCTGTGAAGGAGACTCAGTAGCTAACAGACATGCACAGACACAGAACTCATCAACCCATTTTTCAGTTGTGTCTTCTGATAGGTTCAGTGGCTGATGCTGCTTGAGATTTTTATGGGTTTTATATTAATTATTTCTTACTGGTCTTCAAAGCTTGGATTTTGTTCCAAACACAGGGAAAACCTGGGGACCATCGGGTTCCCTATAGTTCCTATTAAAAGCATGATAAAGAAGAGACTGCCAGAACCCTTCCTGCATGGGACGGGGAGTTTGGATGCTCACATGTGAGTTTGAATATTTGTGCTCAAGTAAGCTAAAACTTCAGTGTTCATCTGCTATCAAAATCCTATGCCAAGGACCCAAAGGGGAGTCCTGGTAGCTGCAAGCTCAGTGTTTTCTTTGGAAGGGGATCTCTTGAGTCCTGGTTCCTCCCTATTCCAGCAACACACCAATGCCTGTATTTCAGGTCAATCATGAAATGGGAATGGATCTGTTACCATATGCTAAGCTTTTCTCCATCCATGGGAGGCAAAGCAAAGACAAACAAGGAGGCTTGAGTCAATACAAGGGTTAATTTAAGAATTGAGTTCACTTAAAATAAAAGTTGTCACCAACCAAAAAGAACAAGTAACCATTGACGAGAAAACTGTTGAGATTTATGGGCCCCATTCTAGAGATATAAAAGGGGAGTCAATCATCATTTGAAGTTTATTTATTTAATAAGAGCTCCTCAAACATTCCCTCCACTTTTCATTGCCAGAAACATAAGCTTGTAGCTGTTAAGAAGTTAAAACTTAGGGGTTTCCTAAGTGGGAGCAGAATGCCTGGTTGCTCTGTGTGACCCCGGCTACTCTAACAGCTACTGCTAATTCCCAGTGGAAGCATCAATGGCTTGTGAAATAGTCTCTTTCTTTTCTTGTACAAATTATTCCTTTATATTTTTGAACTTCTGAACCTCTGGGCTTAATAACAACTCCACAAGAAAGAAGGAAAATGATTGAGTGTTTGTAACAACACGTATCTTTTTTGATTATCATTCCAGGCTGTGGCACTTTCAGTTTAGCGCAGCCTCAGTCATAGTCACCCTGCGAAACCATTCAGGAATGGGAGGAGGAGAGGGCTGGGAAGGACGTATCCTCCTACATAGGAGCTGTGGTCACTGGACATTTTGAAAAGTTCCCAAACATTTAGTTTTACAGTCTTCCTCCCACTCTTTAAACTACAACCTACCCATTTACTACCTGTTTTGAGTTATAAGCAGAAACAAAACACTGCCCCCCCTCGTGTTCTCCATCCTCACACTCTGCGAATGAGCTGCAACACATCAGAACGTGGGCCATGAAAAAATTGCAAAACAAAGCAAGACAAAAACTTTAACAACCCACCCACACATGCGAGCAAAGAAACAAATAAAGGGGAAATAATAGGAATAAACAGTCTTTAGCCTCTTAGTTTTTCAGTTGTAAATGGAAACCAGTGTGACAGTGCTGCAACAGATGACAGTATTTATTTTCTTGTAAAGATCTACAGCTGTTGGATTCCCCACTATCTCCCAAAAGGCTTAAATGGCTTTCAATTAAAAAAGGCCAACACTAGAAAATGTGTTTCACTCAATAGAAAATGGCAATGCCAGGTTTGGGAAGCAATCATCTTCCTCCCACAGTCAACAAGCATTAAATCATTGATTATTACATTCTAGATCTTTCGCTGCCCAGTACAATCACTTTGTTAATTAATATCATGCTAAGTCATAACCATAATTGATTCATAACAGTAAGCTGGGCAATCTGTATTCTGAACAAGATCCCCAGCCACAGCACATTCCTGTACCCTCTCGGGTCAGTGGTGCGGCACAACCCAACCCTTTTGAATGAAGATTCATTCCTTAAAATCAGAAGATCTTCATGGGGACCTGGTCCATATAACCCAGCATCACTCAGCATTTCCTTGAAGAGGTTCAGGTAATAAATGCCACCACTTAACACTTTAGCAAAACCTACTGCTCAGAAACATATTTGCTTCACTGTCAGCAAGGAGAAACAAAGCCTGATGCACTGGAGCAGCTTCATGCCAATAAAACTTATCTCAGACCAATACTGGCTTGGCTGAAATTGGGCTGTGCTAAATCAGAACTCAGCATCCTTGAGGTTTTCATACATTTGCCTTTACATCAGTTAATTACAGGTGATATTTTTTCAGGTTCTCAGTTGTATAATCTCACAATAACTCTTTAATACTGATGGATTTGCACCAAGCACCTCCACTCCATCGATTATACCATGAAAGTGAAAGACTCTGACCTCCTTTGACTGTACATTAAAAAAATTCACTGATGGGACAAATTGAGAAGGACCAATTTTACCAGTTTCTTATGGGTGATGGAGCTATTTCCTTCAGAGAGTCACGTTTACTGAAGACTTCTTTCCTTTCTCCTTAGTGGGGGTTCTTAAATGAAGCTTCAGAAATCCCAGAGACCAGGCTAAACTCTTGCTAAATTTGCCCCATTAAATGAGGTCCACTGTGGCTGAAACATGTAGATGCTGTAGAATCAGGTGGCAGCCACTGCATGCCACTATACCAACCACAGGCATTTAAACTGAAGTCCATTCATCACATGCCTATAGTCAGATCGAACCCTAATTGAGCTGCTCCAACTTTGTTCTAAAGTATTTATTGCTTCTGAGTTATTACATTAAGATGGAAAATAAAAAATCCAAACCCTAAACCCAAAACAAGAAACACAACACTTGCACTCCCACAAAAGGCTGAGCAGGAGGGTCTTGGACTACCATTCACATATGTACAATGTAAAGGATCGCTCTCATTTCCATCAGTGGACATTTATCTTACAAGCTGTACCAAATTAATAGTACAAGCTGTCAAAGAAGTGATGCTAACTATAAGCTTCATTAATTAAACAAGGTTTAGAGGGGGTAAAAAAATATTAAATACTCCTGAATTTATTCTGAGTTTCATATTTGCTGAAGTACATGGATGATTCCTATCATATTTCTCCACCCTTGAAAATAAAGTGTATAAAGCATTGGAAGCCTGAAGGGATGAGAAGGCATTTGTCTCTGTGTTAGTTTTGCAGCCTTTTTGTTCAAGGCTACTGAATTTACTGCCTGTTCTCACAACAGGTGATGGACAGGGTACGGATCTCCAAGCAATTATGTTCCTACAAGTCCTGCAGAAAAAGGTGACACGGCAGAGATGACATGAAAGGAAGGCTGAGCAGTAGAGTCAGACCGCAAGAAATCCATGTAGGACTTCTTCCTAGAGACACAAGCCCTCGACAGATGATGTTTCCCTTTGCTCTTCCCTGCACAAGCAAAGTGTTTGGGCTTCACAGCTGGAGCTGAATATGAAGCATGGTCAGGCAGGCTGCTAGCACAACCACTCAGACAATTTTTCTGTTGTTCCTATCCTAATTCATACAAGAGCTCTGCCAGTGTGTCTCACTATTGATTTGCAGTGGAGCTATAAAGAAAGGAAGTTTGTGCCCAGTGGTAAAGACACTAAGTTGTTTAGAAGATGTGGGTTAGCTTTCCTGGTGTGGGTTTGGATAAATCCCCTTTGGTAAGAGGAGAGTGAGACACAATGGATTTCCTTTTAGTGAAGGGGTGACAGGAACACAGAGTTGAGTCACTTGGTGTAGCCTCATGAACCCATGTCCCAAAGGACTGTGATGCATGGAGATGGGAAGAGCCAGTCACGGAGAGGACCTGTCTTCAATTAGCATGGTATTTTTTGCCATGGCATTGCTGCTTTCCAGGCTAAAGCCTCAGACACTGCACAGTAATTGGTCATCAAATAGTGGACATGTCGTTTCTTCTGAGTACTCAAGTGGGACATCATTCACACCAACCTCTCCACTTTCAAGCTGAGTGAGAAAACCTCCTTTAGCAAGTATTTGAATCATTTTCCTCCTCATGCCCCATTAAAACAATAAAAAAGTCACAGCCATCGTTTCTCAGCCAGTAACAGTAAGGAAAGAACATTAAGCAAAAAACTCCTAACACAGAAAAACACGACAAAAGTGGTTTGTTTCTCATGTAATTTTTAAAAATTGTTCTTTCAAACTGAGTGGGCAAAAATCCACAGAAATGGGCCACAGGAATAGGAAACTTCTGCAATTTGCTCCAATTTCTATTAAAGTATATGGCAAGCCTAAGATTGATTTCTATGGATCTTGGATCAGGCCCACACAGAGAGAATTCAGCACTTTCCAGGTTAGAACAGAAGCTCTACAAAACCACCTTCCCCATCGTTCGTACCAGGTTTTGTTTTCAGAGACATGACTGAGAAGGTTTTAAACAATGTTGAAATTCCCATCCTGAAGTCCAAAGGGGAAAATGAAAAGAGGCTCAAAAGCAATTCCAAGTGAAGAAGCCAGCAAAGTTGCTGAATCAGCCATCTGTATGCTTCATCCATGTGCTCCAACCCAGACTTGTGTGTGAGTTGTGTCCGTAAAGCCAAACGCTATTTGCCACAGCCCTGCTGAAGTCCAAGGGTCATGCTTGAAACAGAAATTGAGATCCATCGTTCATTTTCAATATTGCCTTCTCTCCAGGGTTTGTTCCCCCTAGACCTCGTCTTTCTCTCTCACTCTCTTTTTCCAGCTCCCTTTGGGGCAACTAAATACAATCCTCATTTTTGTGACTCAAGGCCACCTCCTGAGGCTTCATTCATGGAGTGCTCTAATTCTTTCAGACCTCACATCTGTGCAAGTTTTTGTTCTTCTTCTGTGCTGGCTTTTGTGCTATGACTGAATGCTTCAAGAGACTGACGCACAGTCTGTCTGTGTATCACTGATTTCTGTCTCTTCTTGTGGGATTTTTGAGGAGCGCTCCAGAGTTGGCCTCAGAGGGAGCTGAAGTCATTGAGAATTTAGTTGAGAAGAAGCTGCTGGGTAAGATCGCCAGAGAGATATTTGGGACACTTAATTCTATGACATGCTTATATAAAATATACTACCAGAGAACCCCAACCCACACCCAGTTGGGATTATCATCACTAACACCACTCCTAAAGAGTATAAAGATAAAACTTTGAAGGCAGCTTCCAAAAAACTTGTTAGGGGCTTTGTACTGCTGTTTTCCTGCTTTCAAACTCAACTCCACAAAAGCCTCCAACCCCAGGCTTTCAAACACCACAAGACATCTCGTAACTCCGTGGTTTCAGACTATATCCTTGCCTTAATCTTGGCTGTTACTATGAACAGCACAGTATTAAACAATACATCACTGGCTGCTTGCAAAACCACCCTTCCCTCCTCTCCACCTCCTGTTCTTTCAAGTGCCACTTCTGTTTGACCTTATCCCAGCAAAGCACGGCTGACTGAGCACACTGTCACAAGCCAAGGGAGACCAGCTCCAGCCTGCTGTACATGCAGGGGTTTTCCTGACTTCCCGACACTTCTGATCTGATGGATTCTGTAGTGGTCTTGTAAATGGGAATTAGTCATGCCTGGAGGGTCAGGGCTGTCAGACCTCATGCTGAAGCGCACATGTATTCCTGAAGGGAAAACTAACAAAAGCAGATTCTGTGCCAGGTTAGGAGAGGAAGAAGAGATCTACAAATTGACAGAAAACAGCTTTTGTGACTTTCCAGCCCAGTGAGGACCAGATGGCATGGCTGAGGAGGGGAAGAGGAAGGAAAAAGGAAAAAGAGGAAAGGGCTATAAGGGGAAGAGGGAGGAGAAGGGGAAGAAAAATAAAGAGGAAGGGAAAGAAGAAAGGAAAGAGGAAGGGAAAGAAGAAAGGAAAGAGGAAGGGAAAGAAGAGACGGAGAGGAGGCAGAGAGAGGGAGAGAAAGAAGGGTGAGGGGGAGAGAAAGAAAAACCTCTACCACTACTCTGTGTATTCAATAATGGCAGGGAAAGAAATCTTTCTTTGGCTATGGCAATCACATACTAGCTAATCACGCAGGATCCTTTACTAATGAGGATGGATTTAAAAGCACTGCAAGACTTGATGAGCTCTGACAGTCTGAATAATACAATCCTCTGGCCTTGCAATAATGCTGTTAGCATAAAACATATTGACAGATAAATAAGAATGAACATGAAAATAGAGCTAACAAAGTAACAGTAGACTTAGTTGGTGCGAGTCAGCCTAGGTCAGCTAGCACAGTCAAAAGGCTCAACAATGACAATTTTCCATAGCTCAGAGTCCAACCACACAGCCTCTACTCCAGTGAGTAAATCCTGCCCCTGTGAATTGCACCAATTCACACCAACCACAGCGAAACCGTGTGAAAAGGGTTTCTTGTAACGTGTGAGACGGAGGAGCGACTGGGGGAAGCTATTAAAAAATCAAAGTCTGAATTGGCTAAATTGGCAACTAGTGTTGCCTGACAGGAATAGATCAGGGGAGAGGTGAGGCCTGATTTAAACATTATATACATTTTGGGAGGTTTATTTTGGCTTAGCATGAAGCTGGTCCCATGCACTGAATGCCTGCTGAATCCACAATAGGCACCAAGGTGCAATAGGGGTAAGACTGAGGGATTTTGATTTCAAAAGCAAGCTCCTAATCCAAACTAAATGCTGATGTGGACAACCCCAGATTTATTTTCAAGGGGAGACTAGCTGAAGTCCCTCTATGGTTTATAAGCATTTTTGGGAGGGATGGGGTAGGAAGGAGTCTCATGTGCGAAGAATGCAAACCACAGTTGAAGTTATTGCAATGTAGCAAGTTAGCGTGTTAGATAAAGTGTAAATAGCTGTCCACATGCCAATCCATAGCCTGCCACAACTGCACAGGAGGGTAACTTGACTTAATCATCATTTAAGAGTGCTTGTACAGCCTGTCAGGGAGCTCTGCAGGCAGGCACCAACTTACTGAGCTCCCAAAGGTCTCATATACCTGAACTCCGAGATGTTACTTTTGGGTAGAAGGGAAAGATTAATAAGAGAGTTCCTGACCCTGCCATAAACGCTCAACAATACTTCTTCCTATGTGGACTTACTTAAACTTATA
>NW_009916769.1:107687-134866 GCF_000696875.1 Nestor notabilis | reverse complement strand
GAACCACCACATTTGGTGACTTTCCTCTAAGCGAGAAGTTCAAGTTTGTATGAGAGAAGATATGAGAAAGTTTTCCACTCATGGATAGCAAGTTGGAGAAACTGCTAAAATTGGAGAGCTGTTGCACCTAGAGATCTCCTCCTGCATTTGGGGCAGTGCTGCAATGCCCTCCCTGTACAAACGGTGCAGCAGAATCACAGGGCTGACATATAGCCCCAGAGCTGCAGTAACAGGACATGAGCTCTTATCTAGTGAAAACACAGAATAAAACCAACACTGCAGAAGCTCAGGCTGTCAGGCATTGTTTGTCTTTGGTGCTTACATGACCTTCACTATCAGTATGTCTGCTCAATGCCCCAACTTGTACTGCTGACAGGACCTTGAAGGGCTTTGCTGGCCTGTGCCCAGTGCATTAGTTATGGACTGCATGCACGACCACATTGCAACGTGCAAACTTCAGCCATCTCATCCACCCCTGTAGTGATAATAGGAGGATGAAATGAAAAGATGATCTGGGGTCTGTTCTCAGAAGAGAGACATGGTTTAATCTTTTTCACCCAGAACCACATAGGAAGTCTGCAGCAGACCATAACTTCTCCAGGACAGAACTAGCAAATCTTTGTTTTCATGGTATAGTAAACTGCAATTTCAATGTATCTGATTATTCATTTACTGTTGGTTTTCCTTGTGCAACATGATTTATCAGCTTCACCCAGGGAGAGAATGCTACTTCATTGTGAGAGATGCTGCATACTGTCAATATAATGGGAGGATGAGGCCAATCCTGGACAGAAAAGATTTTCAAAGAGGAAGCAAAGCTATGGAGGGGCTTGATGCTTCTGTGATAACAGTTGGGTACTCAACTGTCTAAGGTTGCTTTGAACACCTTCCCAGTCCTGAACCACCCAAAAAGCT
Organism: Nestor notabilis; assembly: GCF_000696875.1. Taxonomy (NCBI): domain Eukaryota; kingdom Metazoa; phylum Chordata; class Aves; order Psittaciformes; family Psittacidae; genus Nestor; species Nestor notabilis. Next base: position 133,951 of record NW_009916769.1, on the reverse strand, counting down.
GTCAGAAAAATGGTGTTATGTCCTGAGAGAAATCCCAGTCCTCTGACACTTGCTTTCATGCTGATATGAGCCCAGAAAGTTGAAAGAGCAAACTTTCCCACTCCTAAGGTGTGTCAAAACAGAGAACATCACCTTCTCTGGTGGCAACAAAAGGGGAAAATTCACAACAGTCTCCTGACAGCTCTCATGCAGATGTGCCCTGGGAAAGCAGTATCTCTGTGTTTCCTGAAACATCACTTTTATCCTGGAAAAAGTCCAGCCTAATCTAAAATTGGCCCCAACAAGCAGAGCACAACACACCGAAAACGGGAGATCGAGGTACACATGGAACACTTGCAGTCAGAGTAATAACCAGCTACACCAGAAAGCACCAACCTGCCCTGCTGAGGTGCTGCCCTCCCCTCTGCTTACAACAAGACCAAAAGGCCTCGCTGAGCCAAGCAATAATCCCAAGCAGAGAGATCTTAAATGCAAGAGGGCCCACCTGTGCCTATAAACTATATTGAGGCAAAGTTGCTCGTGCTTATCAGCGGTGATAGTCAGAAGTGCGAGCGAGGCCCCTGAATGGCACAAGTGTTCCTGCTTCGGTCACAAAGACATCATTTCCCTGAATTTTATTTTATTTATAGCCATGCTTTTATTTTAATAGCCTTTTTTTTTCTCAGGACTGGAGGCTGAGATGGCCGTGTTTCCCCAGGGGTCTCACTAAAAGCCAAACTGCACCCGACTCACCAGTGGAACTTAAAAAATTAAGCAGTGGTTAGGGACAAGCCACCTCATTCTTTCCAGCCCTGGAATCTCAGTGCATATGAATTTTGGATACTGCTGCAAAAGTGGCACATTACAAATTAGCAACAGTTTAGTTTATTAGTCCCCGAGTGGGTTTATTTATGGCACAGAAAATATTGCTGTAGGTTCCCTGAGACCGTGGCTGTGACATCACTGAAATTAAAAAGGATTTCATGTGGAAGGCTGTGCCAAAATGGACTCACTCCTATTGTGCTTTCAACATGTGGTATTGTTTTACCATATACTCCTTCAGCTTGATGCCTTCACACCTTACAAAGATCTCCTGCTGCAGCAGCTGATGGTAGATTCTGCTGAGGTTACTGCAACAGGCATGGAAGGAGTCAAATATAATGAGAACGTGGACTCTTCAGCCCTCCTTCCACTTCTCCAGGGAACAGGCCACTACACACCGTAGGCCCTCAGACAAAAATATGGTGGAACCACTTTTAGCTTCACCTAGCTCCTTCTTGAGGCAAAAGGAGTAGACTCCTTTCTAAGTCATGTGAGCACACACAGGAATTATCCCTCACTTGGTTCCTCACTCAAGACCTCCATCCTTACAGATCCATCATGACTGTCTGCTAATCCCTGCAAGGATCCAGGACTTCAGGTGCCCTTGACTGCTCAGAGACAATAGGATCACATAGGTTTGTTAGTGGTGAGGCAGATAGAAAGAGGTTTCCATCCAGGGATTTAGCTTAGGCAATGTCTAAACTACAGTAATTCATCCCCTCTTATTAAAGCAATGAAAAATATCCCTTCCCCTTCACAGCTGGAGAAACCAAGGCACACACCTCTGCATATGCAGACCTACTCATTGTATCAATGAAACCATGCTGACTCTGATTAAGCAGTATATTCAGAGGCTATCTCAACAACGTTTATTTTCCCTGAATTTTTGAAATGAGGGAGCACCCAGATTCTGATAGTGTTTTCTGTGATGGGCAGCTCCAACATCCAAGAGTCAGAACAGGATCCTTCACCACCACAAAACATGCACAAAACATCACAAAACAGAACAGTTTCTGGACAAAGTGAGGGGCCACTCAAGCAGATTAACCTCTAAGCACAGCTCCTAAACATTGCAGAGAGAGGAAAGTAGAGCCAAGGAGCTTCATCCCTCATTATTCTCATACCTCCATGCAGCATCCCATTACTAATGCAATTCTTTTCTATCAGTTAGATCAGCCCCATGCTTGCCCTGAAAGAATAAGCCAATATATGAACATTCAGTAGCTGGTGCAATTTGATTATATACCTTCTTTTCAAAGAACTGGCAAAGAAGGACTCATGAACTCAGCATCTTTGTGTCTGGGATAGAAGGTAACCGCTACAGGACTCACATGTAATACCCTTTATTTTCATGTCTTCCCTCTGAGCTGCTCACAGAAGAGGTTACGCTCATTAGCAAGACACTACTGTTTATCCCAGCTGTGGCTTGGCCCTTCAGCAACGCAGGTGTCACTTCCCCATCCAACAGAAGGAAAACGTGCCTCGCTGCAGAGCTGAGTGAGTCTTCCAAGGCCACACATGGAGCAACCGGCAGCGCCAGGACTAGAAATCAGGACTCCTGAGCGCCCGACCACAAACACAATCCACCGAGACCACAGCGCCTGACACAGCCAATGCCCACTCTCACCGACTGTAATAAAAGGAGTAGAAAAGCAGGGGTTAGGTTTAGTGCTGGCTGGCCTCGCTGGACCAGCTCCCGGCTCCCAGGGAGGGAGCGGAGAGGATATCAGTGCTCACAGGGGACAGAGGGGAAGGTGCCATCCCCGTGTGATGGCAGCCTCAGTTTGCCCTATACCCATTGCTGCCTCTGCAGACTAAGCCCAACGTGCATGGACACAGTGGCAGGACTAATAAAGGGATGAGTTCTGATGGGACACCATAGAGTTTGGGTGCCTTTTTAGGCTTTACTGAAGGGGTGATATGTGTGTGAGGCTGGCTGGTGTGAATTCGCATTCCTGAAGATGTTTTGGGGCTGCATGACTGTGTGCCTGGCCCTGGCTTCCCATCAAGGAGGGAGAATCCAAGCAGGACAGGAAGGTGGAGGTTGTACTTCACTCTCTCATCAGTGAGGGTGAAGCTGATGTCAATCTGGCTTGCTCTGGGGGAAACAAAACCTCCTCAGAGCTTCCTTACCTGCTGCTGAACTGCACAAGAGTTAAAGTACAAATTACTCGAACAGCAGAAAGTAGGTTGCACTGTGTGTACCAGGGCTTGGGCTGCGTGGCAAGGTTCAGTTCACCTCCATGATTTCAGGGATGTGATCTTGATCCCCCTCACAAGATGTTACTCATAAGATTTCAGGCCAAGTTGTGGTAAAATTCACACAACCTGGGACAGCAGATGACACGACTTGACTTGTCATTGGGCTTCATCCTCTCCCACATGAGTCAATGGGACACACTGAATTCAACAGAGCTGCCTCGCTACAGGTCCTCACCATCAGTCTCCTCTGGTTTTGAAACAACTTTTGGCATTATTTAGTACAGCTGTTTCTAGTGCCCAAGGCAAAGATGCTGATTACCAAATTGTTAATTTTGATTACTACCTGGCATGTAGAACACAAAGCCAGCTACATGAGCCATTACCACAAGGAGGAAAAGAAAAACAAATCAAAATTAAACAACAAACTCGAGAATGCTGCATTGGAAGAGAAATCAAACCTCCCTCTAACAGAACTGTTTCTGAGGCATTCCTCCCTTCCTGTGTTTGTCTTTCTCTCTTTCCTAAGGGCTATAAAATTCAGCATACTAGGAATTGTGGATTGCTTTATAGAGAAAATGGTTGGGTTTGCTAGAAGAATTTGGCTTGAAAGGGGTACTTCTTTCTGATGGCTACCTGGCTACCCTAACTAGTTTGACACCTGCAGTTCATTCAGCTGTTTCTTCCCAGAACACATGCAGGTCAAAAGCAGCAAACTTAATTCCTCTGAAAATTTGTGCCTGAACATGCAGTTCTCTCTGTTGAGAAAAACATGAAAATAAAGCTCTGCAACCTACAGTACCTGCCAAGGAACATCAACTCTTGACCTCTTCTGAATTACTTTGAACCAATGCTCTCTGTCTCTCCCTCACCTCTACATCCTGACTTCATAGTTGGTTCAGAAGTTGGAATCTGGCCTCTTTCTTTATTTTCTAGCTTTTCATCGGCTGAGAAGAAGAAATGAAATGGGTATTCACGCACCCTGGAAAAATCAGACATTTCTCAAAACCAGATAAACGACGTGTGCTGGGAGTCTGCCTTCAGCTGACCTGTTTCTGGCCCTGTCTTCCACTTGCACAATCCTTTTCAGTCTCTCTTAGTTATGAACTGACCTCAAAAAAATCAGTGCTGTTTGCTCTCCCCGTCACTGAAACTGCAGAGCTATAACATCTGCTCCCTCAGCTCCGCTCCTCACCTCTTGTGGCACCAAGTGGAGCAAAAAGAGTGGGCAACAGCACATAATTGCTTCAAAACATAGAGGTTTTGGGTTTCTTTTTGTAACCAGACATGGACCAAACAGATTTGAATTCCAGTTCCTGCTCCAGGCATGTTGTTTTTTCCAGATTTTAAAATCTTTTCACCTGGAGGGCTTTGTCTCCAGAGATGTCACCATCATTTTATTGCCTGTTCTCCCTCCACAATACAAGGAAGCTGCATTTCTGCTCAGCCGGAGACCAAGCCCAAAGCCTGTCTTCATTTCAAATGGAGAACAAAAAAAACCCCAAGTTTTCAAAATTTCTCCTGGAGCAAAAATTGGGGAATAAAAACAAACATGACTTCAAACAATGCATTTTGAACCTGCTGAAGCATTTCATTTCAGTAACAGCAAAACTGTTTCCTTTTCCTTTGACAGACTAACAACACCTAATTATAATTCTAGAGTATAATAGATGAAGATACTTTATGTCAAAAGGAAAAAGTTCAAACCAATAAAGCAAAGCAATATCAAAGCATTACTGAAATGAAATAGAAGTCATTCATTTGCCATCAAAATCAACACAGGCCAGTGAATCATTCTCAATGTCCATGAATGTCCCTTATTTTTAAACAGAATATTTACTCAGGATTTAATTGATCAGTTCTCACCACTTTCAGATTCCACTGGTGCTGACCTATTTGTGTCTTGATGAAATAATGCTAGCATGAATCTTCCTTAACATTGCAAAACTACATGAGGATTTATAAGCAGGACAAGTTTTGTTGGAAGAGGCAATAGCTTTTCCTTACAACAGCTGCAGTACTTCGGAAAAATAAGCAAATCATTTGGGTACCCGAGCCCTTCCTTGGCAATCATCCTTCCTCCCTCCAGCCTCACAGATTTAAGGCCAGAAATGATTATTGGATTATTTTATATTTGATCTGACCTCCCCTCAGATGCTTAAAGTAAAAAAACTAAACATAAAATATCACAGTTTCTCTGACTGATTGCACTGTTACAATATAGTCTTGAGGCCAACCTCCTTCCCCAGAAATACAGAGGATGTCTTTTTCAGAAGGCATTGGTTGAATGTGAGAATCACATCCAGTCTAAAACCCATCAGGAGACTGAGAACCCAGCCCTACCTTTGGTGACTTGTCTCAGAGCAGGTAATCACAGTGGCTGTCAGAAACAGAGCCCTTCTTTCAGTAAGAGTTTCACCAGAATCTGTTTCCTGCTGCTGGTGCTGGTCATTCTTGGTTACACACAAATGTCACTTGGTACCCAGTACTTGTACCTGGTCATAGAATCAAGGTACCTTCTCACCTCCAACTCGGCATATTAAATAGTTAGAGCTCTTCACATCTACCAGTGTAAGAAATTTTCCCAAGTTTCAGTTCTTTTTTCTCTTTTTTCAACAGGAATGAAGGATGTCACAAAGTCCTTCAAATTTTATTCACATCTCTAAGTAAGTCCAGTCACCAGTGTACATCTTGTGCTAGACCTCAGCATAAAGAGCAGTTTCATCTCTTGAGCAGACTTTGACAACCCTCTGGTAAAAATGTCCTATAGGTTCCTCTGCACCTATTCCACAGAGATTACGAATTAATTATTATTCCTCTGAACTGGAAGATATAATTAGTTATATATTAAGTGCTGCATAAGCTTTCTGGTTCAAACCTTGCTATTCTAACCAAGGTGGTGACTAAGGTTCATCACAGTGCAGTGGGTCAACAACATTGCTCATTATGTACAACATTAGGCTTCACTTCACCTCCTTTCCCAGTCACGAGTTTCACTAGAGAGCAGACTGGGGATGTTAGCTAAGTAGATGTATCGAGTTGAAAGGGTCTACCCAGATGATGTAGGAATGACAGAACCAGTCATCAAACAGTCGAAATTCCCACTGGTAACATAAAAATGTCAGGACTATATCAGACTGTAAATGTCACTCGTTTCTGCCAACGTATTTTTATTTGCATTGTTTCTAGAATAAATATTCTTTTCTAAAAATGTCAGCGAGAAATGCCAGTTAAGTTTCTGACAATGATGACAAAAGAGAAGATACATGGGAAGCTAAGTACTAGCGTTTCCCAGAAAATCAGAGGGGATTTTTCTAATGGAAAATATTGCACTTTTGTTGAAAAATCCCTAATCCTTTGGCCACCCACCAAAGTCTCTTGGAATGAACAATATTAGGTTTGGCCAATGGGCTTTCAATATGGATAGAACTTCCCACAGAAAACAGACGTATCTGGGTAAAAAGAAAAACCCCAATAACTTAAACTGTCAAGAACTCAGCTGCCACAAAAGTTGTGATAGTGTTTTTTCAATGGGCTCTATCAAATATGCCATGAGTATTGACACTAGAGTCAATGAGCTCACCCCACCATACAGCATTTAGCACAGACAGCACCAGGGATCTTCTCTGACCTATAATTCAGCATGGCATTCTGCTGATGAGGATTTTCCAGGGAAAGCCGTAACCTACACTGCTTTGCTCTAGTGTTGCTGATTTTTATATATATGTCTGCATATATGTATTACATATCTATATATATTCTGAGGTGTCTGATTTCCATTGTTTTTATAAAGAAGTTTTTTATAAAGAAACTGTTTAATGTGGTTATAAATTTTCAGTGAGGTTTTCCCTGCTTTTATAAGCAACTATATATGAGATTACCACTGTAGAGAATAAAAGGAAGCTTTATGAAGAGCTGGATCATCCCTGGTCACTGTCAAGTCTGAACTAGGAAGCTTCCAGTATTTTCTACCTGTGGTAATAAAGGTGCACACCTGTATTTACACAACTTAAAAACCATATTTTTTTCTTGTCCCATGTTGTCTTATTTTGACAAAAATAAGCATGTTTCTGCTGATTTTTTCACTGCAAAGCCTTATTTTCTACCTATATTGTCTACAAATGAGTGCAGCATTAGTAACCTACCACGGATTCAAACCACTAAAAGTGAACTACGCTTTTTCTGCTGTTATATAGTTTTCACACAGCAAGAAGTAAATGTTCTATCAAGTCCTACCATGATGCACATGTCATATATTGCCTGTGGTGTATAGTATGCCAACCTAAAACAGAGTTTACGTAACTTGAATATTGCTTGTCAAATTTATGGAAACCCAGATGTAGAAAGCAGATTCTCTAGGACATAACTTCTTATTTCATGGATAAACTTTAAAACTGCATAGAAAGGAAAAAAGTTTAAACTGTATTTACACAGTACTTGATCCCAAAGATCTTTCTTTTTGCCTTTTTCCATTAGGGCTGATGGCAGTTGACCATAAAATAGCCTTAAGATCAGGTGGGCAGAAGCAGAGTCAGAACAAGCCCTTCATGGCCCCAGAAACCCCATATAACTCATCCTTAAAAGTTTTGGCATCATATAAGGAGCTATTCTGGAAACAAGCTCTCGCAAGGTATAATCCAATGTGTGAATGTATCTCAGCCCCTGTGAGGAAAACAACTGCTCCCAGATTTTAGTCAGGCATGGATCTAAAAGCCAACAGACAGGGATTATACTCAAAAACCCTCTCTGCTTCTCAAAATCCCCAGTGTTGTCTTTGAAATTTCGCCATTTCTTTGGAAAAAAGGCACAAACTCTGTCCAGCTCAGTCTCAGTAGCACCTCCTAAAGTACCCCAGCTCCTAGGGAAAGCATGTTTCGCCTTCCAAAAACACCACACTGACTTTATTTCAGGCTCTGAGTCTGGCAAATAAAGGATGCTTATGCTTCTTAGGGCGAGGTGGAGGCGCTGCACCCTTGCTGCTGTATTACTGTACAGAGAGAAGCTTCCAGCATATGGGATCACTCCCCACGTCGAGGTTCCTCTCCCTCCGTGCTGACCCCACATGAAACCTAAACAGAGCTGAACTTCCCACTGAGGAAAGGTAACTCTGACAAGGTGAGAGCTTAAATTCCCTCTCCTGGTAAAGCCATGCTGTCCACACCTGCCGATTAGGCTGAAGGCATGTTGTGATGCCATATTCCCTCGACTTGCATGCCTGCCAGGCTTTGACACAACCATGCTCCAAAACCAACTCTTCATCAAAGATGTCTTACATTCAGCTGAAATCAAAGAGCCTGAACAGATGGCTCTAAATATATTTCCTCCTTGTAATGATGGCAAATAAAAGCAGTGTCCTCTAACACGCTCTGTACAGCATCTGTAACGCTAGTGCTGCAGAGGGAAACCAAAAGAAATGGGGTAGGATGTTATGTGTGCTGTGTGCTCGGAGAGTATTTTAAACTCCCTTAGCCTCTGTAATGAAAACCACACTGTCTGAAAGTGAAACACTGCTGATTGTTAACTGTTAGGTCTGTTGGAAATAAAGTGAGAGACACAGGGAAAGGGAATTTCACGTAAATCTAATTTCTTCTGTGTCAAACAGCGCTACTGTATTTCCTTCCATCTGCAAGGACACCCTGTGAAATGTGGATGAATGTTATTACAGTCTGCAATAAGCAGAGTTCAAAGCGGGGAAAATTTGGTTCGGATTTGGATTCGGCAGTTCAGAAGTTCCTTTACACTTTCTTCAAACGAAGCAGGGGAAAAAAGAAATCTCAAGCTTTGACTTGTCAATCTCATATAATACAAACTCCACCATGAATCAGGTTGCTATGCAAAGTAGCCAGGATTTAAGCAGATACTTCTAAATATTGCTTTGTCAGCAGAACTAAACTGGATTATTTTGCGGGTAGGATACTCACTGGGATGAAAGAGCAACATCACAGTTCCCAGGTCTATCCATGACTCCCTGGGTGACTTTGGGCAAGTTATTGCTTCTCTTTGTGCTCCATCCCCTTTCTGTAAAACAAACAGCCTGGTTTTCCTCCACCCTTTGTCTTCCTTAACTAGATAGGAACAGTCTGTGCTATGTGAGTGAGCCACAGAAACCACATGGGGACAGTGGGCTTGGAAGCCCTGATGTCTTAGTGTTATTGTGACAGACATGAGTAACAGAAGCAGCCTAAGAGCTAGCTCCTCGTAACAATTTTCACCCCATTCTGACTTTCTTAGGGAACAAGTGAAGGGGAGAGCCAACGTTCACTACGCTTAACCGAACATCCAAGTTAAAGTCACTGAAATATGGGCTTTTCTGCCCGTCTCTTAACACACAGTGCTCCAGTTCATCCATGATGCTGTCAGACGCACTGGGCAGCAAGGCTGCTTCCGCACCCCACGACTCTGGGCTCCTTGTCCTCCTTGTCTCATCTCCTTCCTGGATACCCAGTGGCAAAGTCCAAACAAACACCCCAAAAGGTGCATTAACAAAACTCAAAGCCAAACCCTGACGCACCTCCTGAAGTTTCCTTCCTCTTAACATCCCCATCAGCTTTCCAGGCTCCTACCCACACACAGTTCTGGCACCAAAACTAGCTGGTAGACCATCAAGAGGAAAATGCCTGCATTTGTGTCTCCCTGAGCACCTTGGCTGACAGAAGAGGGGGGTCTGGAACCAGACTCCTGTCCTTGCTCCCAGACTCACAAATCCCAACAGCCCTCACCTTGGATGCTGGACCTACTCACCGCTTCAGTTCCCTCCAGGGACCATTAACTTCTCTTGCAGTTATTATTTTCTGTGTCAGACGGGTGGAATAAAGACCCCCCCAACACACATACAGACCTGTTCAGTCCTGAAGGGACTTAGAGCTCCCTGCTCAGTCTTGAAGGGACCACCATATCCCGTTACAAAGTCCCAGACTAAACTCACTCCCAACAAAAAGTCATCTCCCTTTGGACGGGTAAAGTCTACCTTTTGAAATGTCCACATGTTGTCTCAGCAACTCTTCTTTATGGCTGTTTACACTGGATAAGAAGTGGAACACAAAGCAACATTCAGATGAAGAAAGCGCTCAGAAGTAGTAAAAATATGTGTGTTATCTATTTTCTTAGCTGAATAAATTGAGCTTGCTTTGCATTATTGCTGGCTGTCTTAGCCCAGCTCTGAAAGTGAGAAAGAGAAAGGGAATCTTGAAAGGCAACTCCCAGGAGGACACTAATATTTTTAATAGTTTGTGGGTTATGAAACAAATCTGTGTTAGCAGTATTATATATCTCAGCCTGAACCACTGGGGTGTTTCCAGGCTCTTTAATGAAACTAAAGCACTCACACAGCATTGCCAAGAAAGTAGATTTATTCACAAAGAAATGTTTGCTAGCAGAAATGAAAGGGTAGGCATGAGTGGGGCTGCAGCATACTAATGCACGGTCTTGTCACTCACATTGCCCCTTATCACATCAGCTGAACTCTGCTGTCACTGCTGGATCACAGGTCACACCTTTTCCCCCCTTTCCCTGCCATCCGATCTTGCCTTTTCCCTGGTTTGGGGAGCCCACAGCAGAGCAACGCATCAACATGGGCCGAAACCTGTGCTAACAGCAAAACTTGATCTATAGCTGAGGAGAGCTGAACATAAAAAGAAAACACATACACAAACACTAGAGACTTCTTTTTTTCTCTTCATTTTACAGTGTGAAATAGGACCCAAACTAATCAATGGAGCTCAGTGGGAGTGCATAATTATTAATAGGCCCTATACGGGGCCTCAGAAAATATGCAGTTCTCTTGGAAGTTTAAAAGGTCAATGTGAATAACTAAAACATACTTTTTTTGGTAGTTATTATGCACTAAAAAGTAATTCATAAGGAAATCAGTTTAGGGGGAAAAAAAATCTCATGTTCTAGCAGGGTGGTTTAGGACTCGTTCCTATGTCTTCCATGTATCTTTTCTGGCAGGTTAATGGACCATGTTTTATTCTCTGCCTTACTTCCTAAAGCTCACAAAGCCCAGTCCTTTTTCACTGGTTGTTATTACAGAACTCAACTGCACGCTGCCTGGATGAGAGGGGGAATGAAAAATGGTGTGGTCCCTGGAACAACCCACCCTAGTGGAGAGCAAGGCTGGACGATGCACCGTGCTACTGGTTAGCCTTGTTTACTAGTTAGACAGCAGCCTGAGGGGTCTAGTTATGTGCCTGCTACTCTTCAGACTGATTTCTGGTGGTGTGTAAAACAGAGGACATGATGGGTGACATTAAGGGTTCAGACCTTTGAAGGAGTTCTACATCATGTCCAGGCATCAATGAAAACTGCTGAACAAACCCCAAGCCCTCCTTGTTACAGTTTGTTTAATGCTGAAACCAAAGAAATTATGCTTTCAAGAGGGAGGTTGTGATGAGGCAGCAGGAGGCTCTGGCAGCACCCCTTCAACACACATCAGGCACACAGAGTGACCGCTATGAGAAAAGCATCCTTGTGAGATGGATAATGACACATCAGAAGAGATCCCACACTGAATGGTTTGAACATGCAGTGAGGTAGCCACTACAGCAAAGATCCTGATGGAAGGAATTGCTGCCTGGTGTGAGGCAGAGCCCAGGCAAGAACCACCCTGAGCCAAGCCAACGCTGCAGAATATTCTCCATGATGATGTACTCAGGGGAGAACCACCCCTGGGAGAAAGACTGGCATGGATATTATGGACAGGACATGGAGGCCAGGGCCAGCCTCAAGACAGGGGCAGCTTTCTTGCTCGCTTCTCCATGAATTACCTTTAAGCATCCTCACGCCTTTCTCTGGATTCAGTTCCAACATCTACATGAGTGATGCTGGAATACAACATACAGAGTTCAGCACAAGTGAATTCTGAACTGGCATGAATTTCAAACAGCAGAAGAAACTGCACCAGCCTGGGGGACTGTGGATGACGTTGTGTGTGGTGGACAGAACAGGCTTACCCTCACCTCACACCAAGCTAAGCTGTGTGATGTGTCAGAGGGCTGCCCCACACGTGGACAGGAACACACGGAGAGCTGAATGCAATGCCCCAGTGCAGAGGTGGAGCACAGTGCCAGCACAGGCTGGGAGGCTGGGCAAATAGATGTCTTAACTCTTAGACCTTAGGGAAAAAGCCATCAAGTGGTATTTAATACAAGCATGGCCTTCATCTGAGGTGACCTGCACACCATCAGAAGGTAGGTGGGGATGGGGACGATGTCTGCCTATCTGCCTATAAATGTGCTACTGGCCACTGGAAGCCAAACTAACCAGATCCTTGCCCAGGCCTGGTCTGATAATTGTTATCTCACATTTATGCTGTCACCAGCTCTGCCGGGCACTGTCCAGAGGTGCACACACGAACGCTGTGACTCAGTACAGAAACACCCGTGAACTGGCCAGGTTTCAATCCGAGCGTTCTTCTCAGGAGTGAAGTCATTTTATTACTACGCTCTCTACCCAGGCATGTGCAGCATCTGGTTAATATATTCCTGGGTAGTTCCTAGCTCTCCAAACACTCAGCCCTGCCATACTGCAATACACACAAAAGGTAAACTTTCCAACACTTTGCTTGGGTACCTGTTCCAGGCACTCTCAGACCTGGTTAGGAGGATTTTCCAAGGAACTAACCTGCATTTTCCCGTGCTTAATTTAGTTATTGGAATGTCTACCATTTATATGTGTTCTCCTTGGCTTCTGCACAGGTCAGCTACTATAAATCAGCCTAGTATCACTGTAATGGAGCTACAGTAACTTACAACAGCTGAGTATCTGGTTTATGAATGCAGTTCCCAGAGCTTCATGTTAAATACAGCCCAAGGCTGGGGCATTTAAAGAAAATGAAGAGGTTATGAAAGGCAAGTACGTGTCTTCCAGTTCAATATTGTTTGTCCTAGATACTTACTAGGTGATGAAAGGATAAATAAACAGACCCCAGGCACGGTGATGTCAGACACTGGTTTTGCCAGTGGTGTTTTCTCTGTAAAAGGAGAGTACATGAAACAAATGAAGAAACAGGTGAGAGCAAATGTTTGGCTGCCAAACTTGGCCATAGATAAAACATGATGAAGATATTAACCCTGTGGACTGGAATGTGAGTAGAAGAATACCTGGGGAGGGAAAGGAAATCACCGTGGCCATTGAGAGCCCTGCCTAAGTACCTGATGGCAGCTAATGAGGAGGTGCAGAAGGAAATTCACTTCTAAAGCCACATCAGGCATGATCCTTAAAGCCCTGATCCCATCTGGTGAGGCAAGGAATTTACTTCTCAAACTCAGTTTGCTATGCTTTTCCCCAGTGCTGCTTTCCTCCAATTCTGTGTAGACACAGAACTGCATCCAAGTCAGGTTGCACATTACTGGAGTTCCATATTCTTCACTCAAAATCTTTTTCTTCCAGCAGCAACAAGAAGTTAAAAGGAACAAACTGCCTCCCACTGAGATGGAAACTGCATGGAAAATGTCTCCATCTGATGGAGTTTTGGTAGGGTTGGTTTTTGCTTTGGGGATTGGGTTGTTTACAAAACACTGGAAAAAACCAGTTTGGATTTCTTGCAACTAAACAATCCTGCCCAAACTAGAACACTCTGGGGCAGGAACACCATCGTACTTGCCACACTTTCAACCTTTGCTACAGCCACAAGTGTGAAGGGCTGAGCTTTCAAAATCTGGATCACAAGCAGAGCATTGGCCACTGCACGCATGAGTGCAGACATCAATGCCAGCCAGAGCAGGAAGATGCTTGGCACAAGAAGGTAACTCCAGACACATCTGGTATAAGGCTCCACTGTATTTGTGTGCCAGTTCTTGCTCCTTGACCTGGGAAAGCGCTCCTTACCTGGACACCCTCCACTGCCAGACCTTCACAATCCCACCAAGCCTGACCTGACATGACCATTAAGGCAACATTCTCCTGATTCAAGATACATGCATAAACCCCACGACCTGTGACAGCATGATCAGCCCCAGGATTTAACACAGCTAACTTGAACCAGGAGAGACCCCAGCTGGCAACTCTGCCCATCACTGCACTGCAGAGTGAGCTTTCTGCTCCAGGTACCTCTCTCTGTCCATGGATTAGAGAATGAAACCGAATGGCTTAGACCTGATGCCTGCAGCAAGCAGGGCAGCTCCCACAGGAACTGAAAATACAGTGCTAACTTTCATCAAGTGCAGCAAGAAGAGGTCTCTTCCTGCAGAATTCACTATAGAATAGACAGCAAGTTGACATATCTCTGGCTGGCAAACATTAAAACAACTCCACAAGTATTTGCCACATGAGCCCTCAGAAGACAGGGACCAGAAAGAAACCTAAAAGATTAAAACCAAAATCAGCTAAGTGGGGCCACTGCAAATTGCTCTGCCAAGCACAGCTACCCTGAGCAGCAGCTCTGTCTTTCTTCTCCCCTGTGCAGGCTTTCCCACCACTGACAATACAAGCAAAGGGCGAACTGTGCCAACTGATCCCAGCCTAGAATAATGCCAAATAGGGAAGCTTGTGAGCAAGAAGGAAAATGTTGATATGCGTGGCTGAAATACCTCCAGTCTTGCAACTATTTGTTTATCCTAGTACCTGATGTTTTGGGAGCAAAGAAAGAGAGTAGGACAGAATTCCTCACTGCAATCAAACAGAAACAACATCAGCTGTTTCTTGCCTATTAAAGTAATATCACCAGTGATTTCACTTCCTAAGTTACTGTTTCTGTCACTGTCAAAATATACAGAGATCATTTGGCAAACTTCGCTTATGAATTTCCAAGAGAAGAAAATTCCGAAGCTACTTTGGCTAATGGAACCACAAACATTCTCCTATGTTTTAATAAGGATAAGAATAAAAGGCTCTTTCCTAAATCAGATAACTTTGCTTTAAAAGGCAAGTGAGAGTCTAATTTAGAGCTATGTATTTTCAGACATCAGGCAAAACTCCTAAAATAACCTTCTGGTTATTATTTACAGTCTTGTCTCTCCCCTTTCTTTTTCTTTCTGGGTTTCAAGAAGGGCTTTATTGATGGTGAAGTTAGAGTATTGACAAATCAAGTGTAAGCAATACAAACGCTGAGGATGGTTGTCTCTGTATTTAATCTCTTGTCAAAGGAATTGGGTGTCTGCATGGCTTGGGCACACCACCTAGGGGCAGATTATCTGCTGGGGTTTCTCTACCATACTGGAGTCACCAATGTGATTTACAACACAGCCCCAACACGGCAGGATGAGATAGGAACAGAGCTCCTGTGCTGCAGACGGAGAGGGCAGGGATGCCCTCAGTGAGCAAACGGCTGCAGCCTGGCCTCCATCATACCCTAAACATTGACATTCCCAGGGTATGTAAAAGCTTTGTCACTTGATACATTTGAACACTTAAGCATTATTTTTGCAGAGAGGGTGATAAATTATAAAGGCCGATTGATTTACTACATCAAGGTAGCAGCAAGTGATTTTCCCCAGAGCAGCTGCTCTGCTGAAACGCCAGCAGAGCCAGAAGAAAGGCACACATCTTCAGAAGGCTCCTTTTCCAGAGCTATTTCAGTCTCCTGATGACTGTATAATAGAGGTAGAGCCGAAGTCGTCTGCTTTCCTATTTTACGCAAGGTGACTAAGAAAGTCTTATTTGGTTTGAATAGATTTCAAAAGCATGCATATATATATATTTATATATATATAGATGAATAAGCCTCTTTCATAAGAAAGGCTTCATGAATATTTCATGGCTTTCCCCTTGGGTTTGTAAGTATCTGGTTTGCATGCTTTACTAAGTACAATTTACTGCCACCTGGGCTCAGAAACAGAAGATTTCCACTGAATTCTGCTGTGTTCATCAGTAGCCACCAGGTAAGGGATACATCATGCCAACAGCTCCATCATCCTCTCTGATGGTATCAGAAAAAACAGGTGACAAAATGACCTCCCAAAAATGTGCAGCCCCATTAGCTACAAATCCGTGTTGCCCAATGGGTCTTTCTTTCCCTGGTTGGATTTTAATGAGTGTTTTCTTTACCCCCGGTTCTCCCAAGATGCTGTTCAAAGGGAAAGAAAAGTGCAGGGTGACCCATGGAATTCATCTCTCATCGCATCCCTCCACTTTCCACATATTTTTTAGAAGTGTAAGTTTGGATAGGCAGGCCAGGTTGCTGTCACATCTCCCACTTGCAACTGCTGACAGTCAGATGTTCTTACTTACTTTAGGGTTTGATTTATTGCCTGCAATTAGGCTAAACATGGATATTTTAAGAAATACAAAGGAAATCTATGATTATTGTAAATTGGAAGCAAAAATAGAGACAGGAGAAATTACTTCTTTATCCAACTTGCCAGGCATGAACTCATTTGCTTTTTCATCTCTGTGAACGTGTTGGAGGGCTCTCTCTACTCATTTAAGGGGTGCTCATCTTCCTGAGCATCATGATGAATGAATTTCAGCTCAAACCATCATGAACTGAAGTTTCTGCAAATCACTACCCACACTGGAAACACCCTCAACTCTTAAGTGCTTCATTCAAGCACTGGCAGAAGTTTGGTGGCTTTGATGGGGCCTGGAATCTGCTGAAATCCAGGTTTTGAGTGTGATGCTGATGAGATAAGCCCAAAGAGTGTGGCATGGACCACTGTGAAAATGAGAACTCAGCATCACAGAGCTGTCTGCTAGGAAATGCCACGACCAAACGATGCAGCCAGCCTTGGAGGGATACGAATCCAAGTGAAAAGCTGGGATGGGATCACTCCAGCTTCCACCCACTGTATCTCAATCACCACCTGAATCATGTAGCCCAGTGCACCCTCACAGAAGAGCAGGACACCATACGTGAACAAAAAAAGTGCTTTTGTGCAAGCAGAGTTGGATTTATTTCAAGGGAACCAATGAATCCAATGTAGTCACCTTCTCTGGGCGAATTCAAAGCACATTCCAGCAGAGGAACAATGAGTACAAGCAGCATCTCATGTATTGCAGCTCATGGCCTTAACATCCTCCACCTGCCTGAGTGCTTGGCAAAGGCTGAGGCTGAAACACGAAAGGGTTTCAGTGCATAAAGACCTTCTAAAAATGAGGTTGGGTTTAAGTAGCCAGGCAAAACCCTTGCATATAATAAGGGGCATGAGAAAGGTTATGCCTACTTCACGGAGCAGATTCCAGCACACAGATCCCTTTTCTTGGCCACCAAAGATGCAGAACTCTGTGCAGTTTGGTGTTTATTTATACGAAAATAGCCTTCATTTTTGTTCCATGCCTTGGGGCTGCGCAAACTGCGATAGGAGAGGCATGTTCCCAGTAGTGATAAGCAGCAGACGAGGGGCAGTATTCTGTTCAGCATCTGTTACCACACACCTCCCAACCTGAGCAGAGCAAATTAGAATTAAAGATATTAAAGAATTAACACTATAAGCATTTATGACCAGTGTCAATCATTCACTCTCTCCTGGAGCATGCAGTAGGGTGAACAAGTAATGCTGTGCTCCAGGGATTAATGGTACATGACTGAAGTCCTGATTGCTGCGGGCTATTTAGCAGCGAAGCACATTTGCCCTGAGCCAAGCAAAAGGAAGTAATGAGCTGAAATAAAGAAACGGGAAATATGAGTTGGGGAGGGGGAGAAAACATCCTAACAAGCTGCCAGGGGAAGTGCTGGTTCACCGCTTAGGTCATTTCAAATTGGACTGGATAATGCACTGGAAAGCATCCTAGTTTCTGGGGGACTGTGTGCTGAATGTGAAGGATAAAGGGGTAGAGCAGATCTCTGCCTCTTTGACCTGGTATCTTCCATAACCTGCTCTCCAAATGGCTCATGGTTCAAATCAAGCCCAGGCTTATCTTCCACCTGAAGTATGTGGTAATTACCAAGGAAAAAAATGAATACCCTCACCATCCATACCCAGTATTAACTTCCATGGGTAGCCTTCACCTCCTTCCCTCAGCTGCAGCATTTCACAGCCCTCCACAGCAGTTCCAATTAACCCATTTTAAGCCCCACTTACCCCAGAGTGGCAATGCCAAAGAACAGTAACAAGCTCTCAGCCCATGAGAACAACCTTGAGACAACACAAAAGACTTACTCAGGCCTTCTCCATAGGCTCAGCTGCCTCTAAGATTTTCCTCTCCAAATTGCTCAACCTATTTTTTAGGTCAGCAATACTCAAACTAGAGCTGGGACCCTACGGGGAGCTAGCACAGTTATTAATGGCGTTATGAGCCTTGCAGAAATGCAATTCCTTGGACATGTATTCAGGGATCACACATATTTTCTACTTGGAGGTCATTTGGCAATCAGAAAAAAAATATTGGGGGGTCTGCTATTTTACATCCCTTTTCCCCCAGAGAGAACAAGGAGGTAATATCCAGGCAAGGTAAGGCCTCCCGAGCCTCCACAGGCAATGAGAACTCATTTATTTCTATGCTGATAGAGGGAACACTGGTGATTTGGGAATGAAACTCAGCCAGCTTGTTACACTACATGCCCTTTTCAAACAGGAGCGATACTGCTTTCACATCTGACATGCATCATTAAAAAGCAATCACTTCAAGCAAGGCTCATTTTATTTATCACAAAAAGAAAGGGAATGGGAAAAAGCGAGAGATAATCATCACTCAACCCTTTCCCTGCTGAAAAGCAAAAGCCTGTGTCCAACAAGCAAGACCACCCATCCTGAAGGGGTTTTGTAAGACTTACACTTGGCCAGCATTTTAAGAAGCAGCCATTCCTATGCCTTGCACACACATTCAGGGGGACAGTCCTCAGAGCCTGATATCCTGTCTCAGAGAGTAATAAAAATCAGATGCTTCTACATAATAGATAATGATATAACAATATGTCTGCTGGGAGTGCTCTGTCCTACCTGTAGACAGTTCGGATTTGTCTTATATCCTGCACATAGAGTGTTTATACCACTTACGAACATTTATGCAATGTCACGTAAGTGAGCAGAGCTTGCTTTCCTGTCCAACCTTCTTGGCATTTTCCTGCATTCCCAAAATACACTTCTAACAGCACAATCTTGTGGAGGTAGCCCGGAAATGCCAAAGCCATCAGCAATATTCACCTTTCTGGCAATGTTTTGCACTTTTGGCAGGAGAGGGAAGCCTGGAGACTTGCAGCATGGTGGTGTTCGTGGGAGGAAATAATCTTGGCTATCTCAGAAAGTGATCTTTATGGTATTGATACGTGGACTGTATTTCTGCTCACGTGAAAAGGGTAAGTTAATGTGGTATCAGGGAAAAAACTCATATTTAATATAAGAACCCAAAGATGATTTTTCCATGATCAGTTTGGAATTTTTGTCTAATCTGCCTTTGCAGTCTGTACAGGTGTCTTGACAGCAGCTATGCAGCATAAGCATTGCAAATCTGGGTGCAGGGAATGAAAAGATACCCCATTTCCAGTGCTTCTCCCTCCTTTTCACCGCCCGAAGCCTGGGACCTGAATGCTGTGAGCCCCAAGGCATCTACCCCCCATGCTTATGGAAAGCAGCACCACAGCGCATAGAGGTGACTGACAAGCACTTCCCAAGGAGTTCAGCAATATCTCATTGATTTCCATTTGCTCCCAGACGTAAAATTAGAGGTTCAAAGATGGGAATTGATTTCCTAGGTGCTGTGTGACCCACCTTTGCAAGCAAGGGAACTTCTTTTTGTCACAGATAAAAATGAACAAGTCGGAAATCCCAGCAAAAGGGCCAAACTTGACTAAAAGTTTGAAAACATCCTCCTTAGTATTGCTCCCATAAAAGCTCCAAGCCTGCCTTGCACATTGAATGAACTCTGAAGCAAGCCCACCACTTTCACCAGAGAGATTCCCTGCCTGAAGGTGAAAGCAAACTGTCAAACAGGAGGGTGACACTGGGGTCTGGTGCTGCTCAGCTGTAACAGTATCGGGGTCCTAAATTCAATGGCTTACTCTGACCTATTCAAATAGTATTTTCTCTGCCCAAATAACTGATCCTTAATGAAGCTATTTATGTAAGGAAATTAAATTAAAAAGGAATGTTAGTCACCTGGGTGTTGCCACACGGCTGTAATGTGTGTCTGGGAGACCTGAGACTCATAAATTGTATACAACACACTGAATGGAGGTCTTTAGCCTGTATAATTAAGTGGCAACTAGTTTCATATTAAAGATATTACACATACACAGAGGCACAAACAAAATGTCATATTCTCCATTTCCTGTGTATAAATCTCTGCTCACAGCAAAGCCAAAGAGCGTGGGGTAGAAGTGAGGGGGTTACAATACCAAGGGAAAAGATTTGGGACTGAAAAGTGACCTACAGCTTTGCACCCACAGTTTTTGGGGCTGGAGGTAAGAGGCAGACACCAACTCAGAGGCACAAGCCACTGTAGTCACTGTTGCAGCTTGAGTCTTCAGAGATTCAGGAAGAAGGAGGGTGCTCAGCATCTCTGAAAAACCAATCATCAATTGCCCAATGCAATGACCATCGTATTCACAGAGAGGATAAAGCTCCAGGCCAGATTATGCTCTCTTTCAAAAACTTGTGTTCAAAGATGCAGCAACTACAGGACAAGAGAAGACAAAGAGCCACTATCAAGTCATGTCTGACACCGAGCTGGCTGCTGCAAGCAGAGCTCAAGGTACGCATGGCTTGCCCGGGAAACACATGCTCACACCATCCTCCCTAAAACATAAAGGTAAATCTGCATATCAGAGCAGCTGAGATACCTCAGAGAACCTGGCTGTGTACTGCAGAGCTTCACCATGGCTCTGCAAGTACATTCCTGACTTCAGACTAGGATAGAAATACATAAACCCACACTGGCAATTCCTGAGCACTCCTGCACTGCCAGGTAGGAGTGGTTCTGAATCACAGGTAGATGATCTAAGCTTGACTCTGCATAAACACAGCATGGACACATCCAGGCCCCACCACAATGCAGCAAAAAGCAAAGGCACCCTCAGCATTGCCTTAGATATATGGACTATACATGTCTCCTCCTCTTCACTGCCCCCTGAGAATGCCATTTCAACTCTATTAGCTCCCAAAAAGCAGATGTCAGGTGTGATACAGTCCCCTTCCTCCCCACCTTTAAGCTTCCAGGCACCTCTGTGATGAGCAAACTCTTGAGCCCAGGGTTTTTCCCTCCTTCAGCACACTGAAGGACCTGCTCTTCATCCTGCAAACAGCCACAGCTATTGCTAATCCCCAGGAGGATACCTCCTCACTTAGGAGCCAGTCATCAGCTCACACATGATCACATCTTAACCCAGCAAACACAGCAGTGCTGGGCTCCAAGCACCCCAGGAAAGACAGCCCTGGTGTGAAAAGCTTTGTAAGACACAGGATTGCACCAACCCATGCGCCTTCCCCAGCACTCTACTGGCACGTGGAGCTAATGCTTAATTATTGTGATTTATTAACTTACAAAGTCAGATTAAATGGGTATTTGCAGCTGAGCGGCTTTGAAAGGGGAAAGTGATTCATGTTATTTATCCAGCTGAGACAAAACTCACGTGGCGTGAACCCACAATACTAATTTCTCCAGACTAAAAGTAATAGATTTCTAGGAAAAGGATGTCATTAGCATCTGGCAGATATATCAATTAAGAGGAATGCCCAATTCATACAGATACACTGTCCACATCAATTTCTAAACACAGCAGAGATTACTTAAGACCCTGCATTTTCTCTTATTTATGCTTCTTACTCACCCATCACAAGGTGTCTATAGGGGCTTCAGAGCTCCAGTGGCTTCCAGAGCAGATCGCAATCACTGTGTGATCCCATCCATGCTCAAAACATGGTCCTTATCAACATGTAATTTCTCTCTAATTGAATAAACAACCCAACAGCCAAACCTTGGATAAATGTCTTCCTTCTTCCAAAAGAAAACTTTAGAAATAAAAGATGAGGAAAGCAATAGGAAACAACATATGTATGTTCTTCTCTGTCACTTGGTTATCTGTGATGCTTGCTGGTGTGGGCAAAAAATGCATCATCTGATGTGTCAAACAGTTCCTCAACTTCTACCTGTGGCAAGATTAGGTTGAGGTATTGGCAGGATACACTTTGGTATAGTCACCAGGACCTGGGGAGTTGTACAGAGAAATAAATGGTGCCTTAAGCTTAACTGTATGTAGGGAAGCTTATGAAATAAATAGAGAAGAAAAAAGAGTAAACTCTCCATCTGACCTTGTGCCAGTAGTGGAGGTGATCCTGCAGAGATATGAAGAACACAGATCAAAGGATTTAATGTCACAGATATATGAAACTGGTGTTTCTAAGGCCAGGTGTTCCCTATTCCCCACCTGCCTCTCCCCCTTCGACTTGATCCCTCAGCATCCTCCTGCACAAGGAGGGAGGCACCAGGCAAACGAGCTGCATCAGCTAATGAAGCACCTGCTTCTAACTAATCTCATCCCCAGAGGGCGTGGGGAAAGGAAGTGTGTAGCTATAAAAGGTTTCCCTTGGCATTAGCAAAGGTTAGGTCTTTGGTAGAGGCAGGCCTGTGTTCCAGGTAGGACTGTGGTACCAAATTTGTGAGTGGCTGTGATTCAGAGGGTGTTTTTGCAGGTATTTTGTTATACTGTGCAAGGGATGGGGGGGGCCAGGCAAAAAAACCTGTGAGATGGGGTAAGACAGCTCACTTGCAGTGTTTAAAAAGTCCTGATATATAGAGCCCAGAGGTGTGCAACAGTGAGCAGGGATGGTGGATATATAGCATCATTTCAGGAGTAGGGTGGAAGATGCTGGAATTCACAGGTAAAGTACTGCTTTTTGAGTTT
Source organism: Nestor notabilis (assembly GCF_000696875.1). Lineage (NCBI taxonomy): Eukaryota > Metazoa > Chordata > Aves > Psittaciformes > Psittacidae > Nestor > Nestor notabilis. The sequence goes on along the minus strand of NW_009916769.1, from coordinate 111,237 downwards.
GCAGGTGGAAATGAATAGAGCCTTTTGTTTCAACCTAGGCTGGCTTTGGAGGAGATTTATGGGGGAGCCTCAATGAGCTTAAAACATAAGCAAAATTTTCACCTGGGTCAAACTATGCTTTTTGTCTAAGACTAAAATGAAATACTTCAGTGTTGGAAGTTTCCTTTTGCTTAAATTAAAGCTCTTCCTAAATGACTAATTTCCAACTGGAAACAAAAGCTGGAAGGATTCTTGTCTTGAAACAGTCAAAACAAATATTTGAGGGTTTCATCTTCTTTTCTCTTTTTTTAATCCATAGAGCAAAGGATGTACTTTGAGCATCAGGTGAGATGTTATACCCAAATTGTCTCACCTGCCTAAAAAAGGTGGGTTTGTATCCACTGATTCCAAGAGGCTCACAAAGTGATGCCAAGCAGAGAAAGGACTTTGCTCCCCTAGGGCTCAACTCACACCCCATCATCCAGCTGCCCAGCACAATTAAGACAGTCTGGCTCCTACATTAACAATACCCAGTGAAGCGACACAGCAAACAACATATCCAACCCCCTCTTAATACTCAGCAGCTTTTACAGCTTGTTTTATCTTTGATGGAAGACAGAGTCCGGCTTAAGACCAGGGTATGTACTCATGCTTCTGGCTCTGTACTGAGCCTTTCTAACCACTTCATCAACACACCCCCAGATTGGCTTATATCAGGAGTAAATTTCTATTCCTCCCTGTTGGCCAGTGAATGAGCAGAGGTAGCCAAGCTCCCCCTTTCCTTGCCTGTTGATTCTCACTTTCCCATCTCCCACCAGCAAGCAGCAACACCACATGCCTGGTGTGAAAGGACCACGGTGTGAAGGTGGTTGAAAACGCAGGTTGCTGGTTCCTGGCATGGTCCAAAACTCAAGGCGCAATCAAACCCATAGAGAGTCACTAGCAAATTGCTCGAGCTTGTTTTTTATGAGACACGTTAGCCAGCCCTCTTTTCATATCCTTTATGAGGCTGCCTTCAGCCCTACTCATAGTGAAAACTCCCGAGTTATGGAAATCATAAGAAAAAAATTATGTATGGAAAAATCATTACACTATAAATTGGTTCCACTGTTCAAAACATGTAGGAAACGGGGCATATAAAACTCAGATGGTGTTGCAGACTTTGATACAAGGTTCATTATTACACAAGTGAAATATGTGCTAATGTACTGGCGGCTGATTTGCCTTTATTTACAGTACAGACCCATCACTGGGCAACTTCATAAACTTCACCAACCTGGGTGATTTCTCTGATTGAATCAGAGATGCAGAAACACACACAGAGACAATCCTGTATCTTCAGGGCTGTGCAGTTCTGAATGTGTCCCCCCACCTCATTCAAAAATCACAGCCCTCTCCCTGTTTTCTCCTCATCTTCTTTAGATTCCATCCCCTTACTATAGACTATTGAAATACTGTTATCCTGTTATACATGTGTTGTTTGTGTCTCTGTTTTTTAAAGACCTAATTGAGGTAGGAGGCAGGAAAACTGGACAGGAATGGTTCTGACAAACTGTTCTTTGTTAGAAAATACCAGTTGGTTAAAATTGGAAGATTTCCATGGAAATGCAACAGTTTTCATTAAACTTTCATCATAAAATATTCTGAAGCCAACAAGGGAATTTTGACAGTCTCAGGCCAATGCCTGATGCTGTGCCCTGGGAAAAGGGACATCTAGGGAGATCCCCTTAACTGTGGTAGCTATGGAGGATGCTTCCTGGGGAAAAGAAAAGGAAAATGAAGGGATTATACTCAGCCACAGCTGTGAACTACAGCTGGTTAGGAAGGGGACATCCTGAGAAGACAAGAAGTGGGACAGAGCTGACACATGGTATAAACTAGATGTTTAGTTTTCTTTAGAAAAACTCTTGTTTTAATTAAATGGATTAAAAATAAAATCAATGTCATAATGAAAATATTTCTTTTCTGGAAAAAATCAGGGAAATCTTTTTTTAAGATTCAAATGGTCTGTTTCCATACTTCCACTGAGAAGTTTGGTTTCTTCCTGCAAAATTACTTTCTTTAAAATAGACTCCACTTTCTATTAAATTATAAGGGGTTGAAATCTGAATGAAGTGCTTTGAATATATTGAAAATGCTTCAGCTGACCCAAAATCAATTCTGCTTTTTTTTTTTTCTGTTCCAACATGGAACAAAATTTCTTTTGCTTGCTTCCCAAAACCCCAACAAATTGGAAAATCCATCTGTCATGTAGTTCTGCTCACAGCAAGGATGTCAGGAGGTCTCATTTATTAATGCCTAGATGGTGTCTGAATTGAAGAAGCGCTGTCAAACTGTAAAGCACTATGAATTTGAATACTCTATGAATTTCCAGTTTGGTTTTGCAGAACAAAGGAGCCTGGTTCTTGGGAGGGCCAAGATCTCAGCCCTGCCATCGCCAGGGAGCATTCCCATTCATAAAGCCTTGGTCCACCATCCAAACTCCTCTCTGCCTACCAAAGTTAACCCCTTATTTTGAAGATACTGAATTTGTGAAGTTTTAGGTTACAATCCTCCTGCCTGTGAGGGTCTTTGTTTTTTCCCCTTCCCTGAGGCATGCTGACAGATTGGAGGGCTTTACATCTTGCCGTGTGTATCTTCTTACACATCTTTCACCGTCATCCTAAATGAAGTCACGTACTCAGAGAGGAGGGCAGGCAGTGCAGGGCAGTTGAGAAAACCCTGCTAGTCTCAGACCACAGCTGGGGTATACGATGGACCTGGATGTGAAATGATTTTTCACTGAGGTCCTATAGCAAAGGACCGACAAAACCACTACTTATAGACTTTAAGACCTGCAGGTTCACACGGGCTAAAGGGCCTCTGTGGCAGATTAGAAACACAAAAAAAGCAACTGAAAGTGTGTGGGATTAGAATTCGGGGATTTTTGCTCACCAGAGGACTTGAGCTCCACTCACACTTCAAGAACCAGAGATGCCTGGCTAATACAGAGGTAAAAATAAAGCACCCTGCATTGCTAACAGCACATCAAGGACTTGCCTAAGGGAAAGGTGCTTCTCACCATCTCTGCTCATCTGCTTACTGTCTTGCTTGCTATGGCCAGAAGCTCAAACCCATCTCACTCACCAAGCCAGTGACCAGCCTGCCTGCATTTGGTGTGGGATGGAGAGCTGGTTGTACCATGTTTGTACCTACTGAGGACAACGTGCCAGGCAAAACAGCTCCCTTAAGTCAGTGCTCCGCACAGTCCCACCTCAGGCCCCGCTGCTCCATTCCCAAACCCATACTGGTACCCGGCTGCTGCCGCCAGAAATGCTGGAGGTATTTTTCATGGGTATTTCTCACCAAATGGGCAATTGTCTGGAAGGAGTTGATCAGTTCACCGCGATTCAGGTAGTTTCTAAGGCTCTGGAGCAATGGTCAGGAGTGGGTGAGATCTGTTAGCTGTGGGGTACTTCCCACCTGTACAGGAGCTTCCTTGGTGGGCAGAGGACCTCCACAGCCCCATCTGCAGCCAGCCTCTCCGGGCATGCCTGAGAAGGCACTGAACCACATCACACCGACACAGTGC
>NW_009916769.1:103788-107646 GCF_000696875.1 Nestor notabilis | reverse complement strand
GCTCGCCGGCGGAGAGCCTGCAGCCTCCATCACACCCGGAGCTGCTCTGCTCAGCCCCACCACATCACCTTGTTTTGCAGGCTGATCACTGGCTTCCGTGGGTTTCAAGACATGAAGCGCACTGTTTGTACCACAACCAGAGCAGGCAAAGGCCTTGTGCTGTCACCTCACTTGCTTGCTTTGGAATAGTACAAGTCTAGCAAGTTTTGCAGTAAGCACATGGCCCTGAATTCATACGATTCCCCTTCTATTTGTAAGTTAGCTTTTACAGCACCATTTAGATTATATATATATATTTATTTTTTTTTAAATAAGGAAATTGCATCTCTAACGGAAATTAATCTCCCAATCCCCCTCAATAAAGCTTTTGAAGCTCTCTATGACTAGGACAGAGGGAGGTATTTTTAGAAGGACCGTGTGGTAATTTTCTCTGCAGCATTCAATAATTTACAGTATCATAGCCGAAGGTAAAGATTTCCCTTAAGTATAGTCTGGCATTAATCGGGCTTTCACAGGCATATTCATTGCAGACAGGGCACCAGCCTAGAACACAACTTTACCCTAAGGATTGCTGGGGAACTGCTGAGCTGAATAATACTGCAATAATAATGCAAATTCACAGTGAAGTAAAGCTTGGACAAAGCCCCCCATCTCAGACTCAGGAAGCTCTCACCACAGGCCAACATCTCCCTCCAGGTATACCCAGGCAACATGGGGAGAGGTGTGCAAGTAAGGAAGAGCCGCATGTTCACCCATCATCTCTTAAAGCACCTTCCCTGGTAGAGAGGCATGGCAAGGAACTGGTCCACAGCACAGAAAATGCAGCTGGGGTACAGCAAACCAAGATGATCTGCAATGCACAGACTTATGAGGTCCTTTAATGATGCCTTCTGGACTCTCCCTTCTTTTTCCATATTATTAAAGGGTGATATTTTGCAATAAGATTGAGAGGGCTTAAAGATAAGCATTTCAAGGCTGTGTACTGGATCACAGTAAGAACAAAATCATACATAGAGTATGAAAGAAATGCAAGGCAGAGGTGTCTCATTTACACACTGCCCCTAAAATGTGTGTGCTGTGCATGACCAAATAGACTTCTTTACCAGAATGTCTCTCTCAAGGTGAATGCTCCTCAGCACTTCAAGGAAAAGCCATCTCAATCACAACATTACACTCACAGGGGAGTATCTCACTTTTTTATTATCTAGCTATTATGTCATGGCAGCTTTTAACAAAAAGTTGAATTCACTATAGATGTATACAAGCAATGTAGACATCTTTTTCCTGTGTGTCAGCTCTTGGCTATGGTATCTGGAGTTACTCTTTTGAATTATAAAGAAATCATTTATTTACAAGTTAAAGAACCCATTTTAACTAGCACCAGAAAGTCTGACAAAGGGACAAACTGTCCAACAAAACTCCTTTAATAAATCAGAAGAGATCACTGTAAAGAGAGGAGGCCGAAGCTGGCTCTTAGCACCTGATCTCTTACTCCCATGTACCCTGTTAGCAGTTCTGCACGCAGTGGCAGCTATCACTAAAATTGCCAGAACAGCAAATTGTGTGGGAAATGTCAACATCTCAGGGCCTGCGTTCCCAGGAACCAAAACTGCTCAAGAACAGCAGTCCTGGAAGTTCTTTTGTTACAAATGTGTACGGAACTACAGGCTGTTACAACATACAATAAAATATTACTAGTAGAGATACGCTCTACTAGTAATATTTTACTATACACTTTATTATAGTCTATGTAGAAAAACGTAGAAAATCATTTAAAAAAAGAATAATTTCTTAATCCTAATATTTTAAGATGAACTTTTCTTTTTCAGATCCCAAGGTCACAATCGCACTGCAACAGAGATTTCCCAACTGGCTTCTCTCCTGCTGACAAATCTAGTCAAAATGGGCATGGTGTGGAGGAAAAAACTTGGGTTTACTCAAACCAAAAAAGCAGATAAACATGGAATAATACTTAGTGTTTGGCTCCGTCTAAGCTGCTGGGAGGCACGTTGCTCTTTACTATGGGCGCACACAGACCTGCAGAGCTGTGATCCCGCGTCCCCCTGTGAGCAGCCAGCCCTTTTCCAACCACAGAGAGCATCTTAAACCAGCCAATATCCTCCTGCTTTCATTTTACACATGTAATCTAATACATGATGACAGCGGGGTTTAAACTAACAACTTCTGGACCCAGATGATGTTGGATGGTGACTGGCAAGCATCCAGCCAGAAAACATGGAAATCGAGGACTCCTCAACCTGTGGCAGCGGGCACGTGTGGTGGAAACACTCCCACCTCTCTTGCCTCCATCTGCTCAGGATCCCATCACAAAGCCTGTTGCTATAATAACTTTATTATGGACTGTCTGAGGAAAGTGAGCTCTCAGCAAGGGTTTTGCTACAGCAGACAGGAAACTCGTTTGCTCCCCATCAGTAAAGCCCTTTATAATTAATGCTGGGTAAATAAAGCGCTCATCTGTAAACACTTTTAATTAGAAATTGGTTAAAGCTAAACCCCCGTGACCACACTGGCCAGGGGGATTAGACACACGTCAAGCTTTGCCCAGTCAGCAAATAAGAGGCCCTTTAGTCTCCTCAATTCCTGTGCTGTGGGACCTCTTTCAGCTCCTATCACACGTCACTGTGCTGCTCCTGCCTGCTCTCCAGGCTCAATAGAGGATCAATATTTGTCTGTACTTTCTGAGCAAAAAGCCTCCTTGACACAGGCAGCATCTGTGTTTGAACAGTCACTTGCTAACACATAGCAGACTTTCACCAAAGAGATCTCGAGCCCTGTGGGTCAAGCCGGAGTGAGGGTCACTGAGCACCGCTGGTGGTTGCTATGTTTGCTCAGTGTGATGCTCAGAGCACAGCTATCAGAAAGGGCTCAGTGCTCCCAAGGCAGAATATACATTTCACAATAACAGTACATGGATAGGAAAAAATAAATAAACCCCCTAACCACCTATATTACCATTTCCTATCCCCACAGATGACCTGTGCCTGATGTCTCCAGTCCCCTGGTAATATTAAAGGTTTTCTATCAGCGTGCCTGATAACTTGCTATTACATTTCAGGGACTTTCTCATCCGACTGCAGCCACCCCACATAATTCCAGCTGTCAGCTGTGTTCAGGGACAGCATGAAGCATGCAGGGATGAGGGAAGTGCTTCGAGTAGGAATGGTTCTTGCTCTGATCAGACAGCGTCAGCCTAACAAAATGTGTGCATTGCAACGGTTTGTCTCCATCATGAAGAAGAAATGTGTACTCTGCTGGAAATGGCACTGGAAGCACAAACCTGCCCTCCCAAGACAGCTAACACAGCTGTGACCAGCAGAAACGCGTCCTCTTCTCTCCCACCTGCAGGAACACTGATCGTCCCTACTGCACCCTCTCTTCTCCATGCCCTATCCCCTAGCCCAAAGTCATTCCTCATGGAGGAGAACTCCCATACATGCCTTTATTCAGCTGTATCACTGCTGACCTCTATTTGCAGTTGAACCACCAAGTCTAAGTCAAGCTTTATTAGAGCCTCCCCCTGCCTCTGCCTGACAGTGGTTTGAAGTGTAGGATTGCTGAGATGTCCTGAATGCCGTGAAATGTGAGGCACAGTGTGAGTGAGCATGCACGGGAATTACACCAAGGTGTTACTTCTAGCGATGGGGAAACTGAGGCAGGGGAGGTCAAGGCAATGTGACCATGCCTGGCAGCATGAGAACCCACTTCTGCTGAGCCCCATCCCAGTGCTCTCCCATGCCTCCTGTCTTCTTTCTTCAGCCTTGCTAGCCTCTTCCTTAAGAAATGGAAGAACCTTTCTGAGTGAGAGGTGGGATTTCTCCAGCAGAAACACCTCCTCTT
>NW_009916769.1:85003-103757 GCF_000696875.1 Nestor notabilis | reverse complement strand
CCCACGGACTGAAGCCATCAAGCCCCTAGGCATGGCTAAGCAGGACATGAGGGCAGCGCTCATGGAGCAGAGCATGGCCGCAGTGTGACCCAGAGACAGAGAGGCGACCTCACCTACTGGGTAATTCCTGGCTCATGGCTCCCCAAACCTGTTTTGTTTCTATTCCCAGCTCTCTCATGGACTTCGTGCATTTTAATTTGACTTCTCTTTTCCCCTTCCATGTTTTCATTCTGTGTTGGCGGTTCAACTCGAGTCCATGGAGGGCAGGGGTGGTCCTGAGGGCTGTGCTCACTTATTCCCTTCCAGATGCAGCTGCTCCAGCCCAGAGATGACCTCCATGCAGATGCACAGCCACACTGGAGATGGTGCTGGGTCTGGCCAGCTCAGCTGTGCCTCAGAGCGCTCCCAAACCCACTGCTCTCAAACGTGCAGAGCCAGCACACATCCACCACTTGAAAGACAGCATGGCTTACTTGGACTGAGATGAACCCAGATGCTTATGGGAGCACGTAGAGGGGTTCTAACTTCAAAGCTGGCTCTGCTTTCACTGATAGATTGGACCAGAGACATCTGGAGATGCCTTCCAAGCTGAACTGTGCTGTGGCGCTGAGGGGTCTTCCACCTTTGTCTTACCCCTGGGTCATCTCCAGCCAGCCTGGCTGCAAGCCGAGCGGGACTCAAGCTCAAGCCTTTGCTGCATTAGTAGTAGCTGACAAGCAGCTCTCTCCCCATAACTACACATTTCAGACAGACAAGTTGCTCCAAGGGACGTCTGTCCCGAAATAACTTCTGTCTTGCCACCACTGTCACCTGTGTGTTTGCTTTCTCCCACATGCAGCTGGAGGCAAGGTCCAGCTCTAGCAAAAGCCAGACTTGTTAATGATGCCTTAGAAAATAAAAAGACCAAAACTACTCCACAGATCCCAAGCTGGCTTCTGATCAGAATGCACTCAGTGGCAGCACACCAAATACACCCACATGCAGTATAGCTGTCTGGACAGACATCCCTCCCACCTGGTGATCCATTAGGAGTTGGGAAGTGGTGTTGGCTACACATATCTCATGGGATGGAAAGATTTTTGGAGATGTGGAACAAGCCAGTCTTCCATCAGACACCCCATCACAGTTCCCAAGAAATTTTTTCGAGGCAAGAAACTGGCTAGAAGTGCAAAGCAGCCTGAAATGTCAATCCCACCTCCACTCCTCACCAACACTGAGGTTAGATCTCCCCTTGGGTCCAAGCCTCTTCTTTGGAACAACTAAGCTTCCTGCAGCATTAGCTTCAGACATTCCCAAATTCAGCCTAACATCCTCAGTCCTCTCCAAGTGGCCTGAACATAAATGGGCATGTGTGGCATGCAGCTGCTGGAGTGATGCTCATCTGGGAAGTGGAGCATGCCACCGTGTGTAGGACCAGTAGTCCATCCAGGCACAGTGCCCCCAGCTTCTTACAGAGCTTCAGTAAGACAGGATTATGTTCTTCATTTGGAAGTGCCCTAAATCAACCTCCTAAATGAGGGCAGCAGCACAGACATGGCTTCCTCCAGGGATGGCTTTAAGTCCTCCACTCAGCCAGAAGTGAAATTTGAGGTTTTAACAATCACCCATTGCTGCAGTAAAGGGAAGGGCAAGTCACTGGGATGCTTGTGGTTTGTGCACTCCTCTTTCCTAGCAGGAAGTATTTTAATTTTTATTTCAAATGCATAAACTATCCTCTGATGCAGAAAAGCAACAGAGGGATTCTCACATGGTCCAGCACAGCACTCCAAAGGCATTTGGTCCCTTAATTTATGACATATTCCCCAGATGTATCGTTAATATGGCTATTATTTGTTCTTTCAAAAATCTTTTTGTGCTCCCAGTCCAGTAAAATAATTGAGCACTGGCCCCCTCAGGCCCATTGGTGAACAGAAGGGAATGGTGCCCATCTGGATTACCTAAACCCAGCAAGAACGCTTTGATTTAATGCCCCAGGCTTGAAACTCCCAGCCGCCGCTGTGCTGCCCTGGGATACAGTGTCATCACTGCTCCCTGCTAGAAGGATCAGGGGTTTAAATGGGATTTAGGGTGGAAAATCCAAGCTCAGCCCGAGGTGTCTGCAACGCAGGACTTTGCAAAGGAAGAGAGCCAGGTTTCTTCTTTCCCTCCTCTCTCATCTGGGACCTGCTTCATTTCTCTTGCCGAGGTGTAGGAGGGGAGAAGATAGTGCTATAGTGACTGTTATTAGTGTCAGTATTATCCTAATTGCATAATTATATATCATACATGCTTAAATTATAGTAATACCTTCAATAACAGTTATGAAAAATAATTAGTCTGCTTGCTAAAGAAAGCAGGATCCTGGATGCAGTGATGAAGGAGACCTCTGTTGGTCCTTATACGCCACAGTCCTGCCCCAGAAAGGGGAACCATGAAAAAGGAGGTAAATTGGTGGAAAAAGAGGATGTGGTCACTCACACTGGGAACTGAGCACCTCCAAGGACTAGACCTACATGAACAGTGACTTCAAGAACTGCTGACACAACCGTGTAAACTGCTGAGTCATCACTCCCATCACCACTGCAATGCTGGGACTCGACGAGTCCTGGTTGTGTCACCTTGTCAGTCAGCAGGGTGCAAGGGGCAGGTTGTTCCCCAGGGTTTCAAACCCAGCCATGCTCACTGTTGCCTTTCCAATGTGCATGTTAACCTGGTCCAGAATGGACTCCAACATGGGAGTAAAATCTGGAGAGGAGAAGCCTTTACTACTCAGTATTAATGACGCATCTTATACAAGGAGCAAAGATTGCACAGAGCACATCCAACATTCATTTTTCCCTAAAGTGCTGGCTTCAGTGTTCATCCAAAGGCAAGATCTAGTGCTTTTGATCTGACCATATTTTTACAGCTCTGCAAATACACAGGGGTGCTTGTATTAAAATTAATTACCATGAAAGCCACACAGGTTCATAGGATTATTCCCAGGCAAACCTCCCTTATAAAACAGACGTTCAGGATGTCAGGCATCCTTCCCAAAGACACAGAATAGGGGTTTAGGTAGAGGAGAGCTGAAGCTTTAAGACCTCTGCTGGCAACACTTTCAAAATCCAGTGACTGCCCTGTGCTGCAGAAACCTGTTCCCATTTGTGTTATTTAAAGCAGAAACTCGATGTGCACATGGCAGGCATCAAAGTCAGAGACAGATTCTTCCCAGGAGCAATTGCAGGAGTCATTTAGGATTATGACAGTTAAAAACGGTGCAGACTCATGGACTATACAGCTAACACTTTGGCAGAAAAGTCTCGAGTCTGCATTCTTCATGAAACATGCAGCTAATCTGAACAACCAAGGAGTTAGTGTCTTGCGTATTTAACATCCAAACATAAATCCAGGGAGCAGGTATCTTCTTGAGAAAGCACATTTTAAACTGTCTTCAGTGCATCAGGATGGATGATCATCATGGTCCCTCTTGCAATTGAAATGATTGGCCGTGTTTTCCTTCTTATCTCTGATGAGGCTGAGAACGGGGTTACTTGGACTCACTCTGACATACTCCTGCCCTTAATCCTGTCTTAATCCTGCCCTTTCTTGCAGGGAATGAATATAACAAACCCTTCTGTTTCAGGACTTCAGATGTCTTCAGGATCAGGAAGGATTTCCTCCCCCATACACATGCACTCAATTGTCCAGAGGTTACTTGTGCTGTAGACTTTCCGTAGTGTGTAACAGTGGAAGAGGAGATTTTGAGCAGCCTTGATCAGTGCTGCAGCCTGGGTATAGAAAGCACTGTTTAAGTGTTCAGTTACAATCAGTTCACCCAAATTATCTGGAATGGGAGAGAAAGGTCTGTTAGGGTTATCCACGTGTGCATCACCTAAGCAGTCTTCTGCTGTTGTGGGAATCATCACCATGACATCTGCCAGCAGCCTACAGTTTAGCCTCCCGGGATAAGCCAGTTCTTGACAGATGCATGCCCAATCTCACCTGAAAAATCTCCTGTGGTGGAAGCTCAACATCATGCCCAATCTATCCCCCCTATCCTGCCTCTCCCAAGGCCAAATACGACTTCTTGGCTGGACCTAAAGCAACTGGCTTGGCTGTACAAGTGGCAACAATTTGCCTCCTGGGTTTGGTTGGTTTGGGAGGTTTTTTGTTGGTTTTGTTGTTTTTTGTTTGATTGGTTTTCTTCCCAAGGACTTCCACATTTGAAAATGGAGATACTCATAAAGAGTGACAGTGATTTGCTGTCTTCTCCCTGCTCCATGCTTCTCTCCCCAGCTCAGGGCATGAATTGGAGGCTTAAAGGAGCTCATCTGTACACCACACCTACACATCTCCATGTCCTCTCATGATATATTCCTCCTGACCTGAAACATTTCTTAGTTCTCCCAAACTCCCATCTTCTTTTGAGCTTTGCTCCCTGGCTGGACCTGTGCTGTAGTATTACAGGAATAGTGTGATGAGCTGCCAAGAGCAGTACCAAGGGACTCACAAACTTTCCCTCTCAGCCAGGAATAATACCCCAGGACTAGGAGTCCACTTGAATTGCAGACAGGAGGAGGGAAGGAATGGGAAGGAGGAGGGAAGGAATGGGGAACCTATTCACTTGTTTTGCTGTTTAAATATGTGTTCTCCTAGATATATCCATGCACTGCTTGGCAAGCACAGGAATATTAACCAACTTTGTTGGAAATGCTGACAGCACGAGCCTGCAGGACATTCCTGAGCATGTGAAGTGTGCAAGACAGGGGTCTGGAAATGTGCACGTGTGTCTTTGTGCCTGTATGTGAAGAGATGCCCTTTGGGAACTTTTGTGAAGACACAAGCACAACTTTGGATTCCCTCCCATTTCCTCTTGAGAACAGCTCAAGGTGGCTCAGCAACATCCGGAGAGCAAAGGAGGGTCGTGCCTCTCCTGGAGTCTTATGGTATTTCCATCTTGCTTTCCCTGTTTGTGTTCCCTTCTCTCCTTTGCCTGTCCCCCTCTCCACGATGGAGCACTTCAGAGGCTCTGTTCCAGCTGGAACAATGCTCATCTGAGCTCTGCAGTTTCTCAACCAGGCAGAAACCAGGTCCAAGAGGACTCAGGGCTTTCCCCTAAGCCATTTACCAAAGTGTTAATATTGCCACCCAGAAACTCTTAGATCCACTTTTTGCTGCTGAATGCTCATTAGGCCTGTAACCCTCTCTCCCTGGGGAAGCAATGGCTTCACACCAGCACAACCAGCTGGCTGCCCCATTAAGTTCATGTTCCTTCTACTCTCTCCCCAGAGGAAAAGGAGGGCATCAGCATCTTGCTCAAGCAGTTTAATGTATCAACATTTCATGGTGGTCATGAGAGCAGAGAATCTGCAGGATCATTACTATTCCACAGAGGGAGACATGGGGTAACAGAGAACCATACAGATATATACAAGTAAATATATACACACTCAAACCTCAAATCTCAAGTGTCCTAGAGTCTTGGCATGCCTTTAAAGAGATTTATTTCATCCATGAAATTCCCTGCAAGCTTGTGTTCTTGTAAAGCTGTAATACAGACAGTCAAGTCCTTTCTACACGAATAAGGGAAGAAAATCTGCCAGTGTGACCACAGAATAATAGAATAGTTAGGGTTGGAAAGGACCTTAAGATCCAAGGGCAGTCATTAGAGTCAGGCAGAACCCAGCTTTGTTCAAGAGGAGAAGACTCTCGGATGGCTGATGGTGCAATGATGCTCCTCCCAGGCATGGCACAGAATGTCAGGACACAAAGCTGGGAGAGGAAGAGGTGTGTTTCCTTCCTTGCCATAAACCAAGCAAATCACACTGTGTCACACCTAAGAAAAGTACCAGTGTAACAAGCTTCAGTAGTTTTCAACTAGAGAGAGCTCAATCTGCTGAGCAGAAGGGAAAGACCATCAGATTTGTATCAGGTGGGGAAACCGAGGCACAAATTCGCACAAAGCTTCACAAAAGAAAGCAAAAGCAATAGGGAATCCTCACTTTTGGGCTTCATGGTCCAGGAAATCTGTGCACTGAGACACATATTGAGTCATTCATTTGCCACCCATGCAAACCCCTCTGGGCTGCTTTCATTAAAATGGCTCTTTTTGTTTGCGCGACTGAAAGCTGGGCTTGGCTCTTTCGCCTATGACTGGGGAAAGGCAGCTGGGCTGTTACTTCTGGCCCTGCCACACGTCTTGTGTGACCTCCTCTTGCTAGAACTGCCCACACAGCCAAGAATGAAAAGTAATCGCTGGCAATCACGTAGGCTTATAGTTTCACAAGGGAGGAAAACAAAGTGGTAAGTACAATACTCTGTAGTGGAAAAGCCTCATAAAGACCTGCTCTTGATCAGAGCAGGATCTGACCCAGCAGGGCTGTTACCCTGCTTTCCAGCAGCTGCTGTTTCCAGATGCTACAGGAGAAGGTGTCAAAGCCTCAATCTGCTATGAGTGGAGTAATTTCTTCCTGACCTCAACCATTGTGAGCTTATGCCTGAAGCATGGGAACTGATGGCCCATGTGATTCTGTTTTCACCAGTGTAACTGCAGATGGTATTTGTCTTCTAAAAAATAATTGACCACAATATGAGAGATGTGTTGAAAGCCAAAGGTTAGCATGGCTAAAATGTGTCAAATTCAATTACCTGGGACAGAAAGAACTATTGCCACAGGAAGGAAAGGTGAATTGCTTATGAAAGCAATGGGTAGTGGTTTTCTGCTCTCTCTCCATTCTTTCCTTTTGGGTTTCATTGCTTTCAGGTGGTGTAACTTGACTAGCAGCTGCTGGGAAAGCCAACCTGGGCTACTCAGAGACACTTCAGGATGAAGCTGTCTAGTACTTTTCACTGTTGGGAGTGATCTGACCTTTCTGTTTCAGATATAGCCTTCCAACTCAGGAAGTTCTCAAAATGTCTGTCTGCCCCAAACTAGCCAGAAAACATGGGAAAAAATCATTGCACTTACATGCTGAGTATTTACCATCAGCTCCATTCAGGTGGCTGGATGGCACCTGACCCAGTTCTTATGGACTAACACCATGATAGTGGCAACATACCCATTTCTGAGAAGCAGCTCTGGATTAATGGGCGTCGAGGTTTGCTCAAGCGTCGTGGTTTGCTCAAGCGGCAGGATGGACCCTCATGGGGTCCACAGATGGACTCACATCTAGAGAATATTTGAGGCTGAATAATGAATGTACACGACATTGTGTTTTGTGGCGCAGTTTCACCTGCTTCTCTCCTGGAGCCTCAGAAGGGTGCTCCGAGACACAGAACACAGCAGAAACCCCATCATGCTCACTGCTACATTGCTCTCGAGCCAGTCCGCAGGGTGATGGATGTTAAAAGAGAACATTGCAGGAACTGACCAAGGAAATGAAGGAATTAAAGAGCGAAAAAACCTCAGATAGGAAAACACACTCTATGCAAACTGCAGAGGAATATATAATGTGCTATCGAAGGCAAATTCAGGGCTGGTTCACTGCCATTGAGGATTTGTATGGCCCAATAACAGTGCCTGTGATCAATCCATCTCACCGTAAAATTCACCCCAAATGCAGCAAAATACCTTGTGTTGTTCCCTTTAAGCTCCCTTATCTGTCACTTCATCATAGAGGAGTAGGGTTCCCCTTCAAACCCATTAGCCATGTGGTGAGGGTGCCTGGGCTGCATCTGCACTGTGGCACTTTTGTATGTACTGGCTGCTGTGGATGGACTGTATTCCTTTTTCTTCAGCTATATGAACCATACCCAGAATCTAATGCTCCATCAAAATCCCAAATTCACTTCGAACCATTAGGAAATTTCTTCCCCGGCTTTGTTAGTGGTGGCCTTGCTTCAATCCAAAAAGCACATTTCTGATGGAAACAAAGACGGCACTTATGCAACTTCAGCATTGTGGGGAGCATTCCTCGGCACATACCAGTGCTCGGGTTTGTTCCTATTTTGTTTTCAGTTCAAACGTGTCTTTCTCCTTCCTTCCCACTTCGCACAGGAGAGGCTCACAAGGTCTGCAGAGATGAAGCATGCCACAAACCACTGCAGCCCTCCTGGTTACAAAACAACAATAACAATAACAATAACGATAATAAAATAAACCCTGGAATGGATGTGGCTAACCAGCCATTGAAACCTGAGGTCGTGCTTGACTGAGCCATGATAGGAAAAAGACCCCAGCTACTGAGAGTGCTAAACAACTCCATATCCACCCTGCCTTCTTCCAGCATCCTTGTCCCATTCACAAAAGAGAAGCAGCAGATCTTTAGCCCCGGGGGTGTTTTCATTGGGGTTTTCTTTTGCTTGTAAAGCTCTAGCCCACTGTGTTAAGAGGTTCTGTGCAGTGCTGTGGTTACTCCCCTCACAGCCATCTGCGGATGGAGCAATGCTTTTCCAGCCTGTATACACACACATGCACACACAGATCATCAGCACGCTCCCATCCTGGCTGTAGATGATGTTCATATACTCCAGCTCTAGGTGATGTTCATACACTACTGGCTTCAAGCTGAAAGGAAAGTCTGTATCAATGCCTAAAGGATGTACTGGGTATGGACAAGTACCATCCAAACCTCCAAAGGGCCATCCCAGTGACTGTACCTGGAGGGATGAATCGTCTATAAGCAACTAAGTCCCAAGCCAGGATCCAAATACAAGCACTTTGTCTTGTGGAGTAATAACTCCTTGACTCCTGTTAAATTGCAAATAATTGAAGTGCAGTTTTGGGTAGCTGAAAGCACTGATATGTCAGGAGAGGAGACTTCCAGGCTGAAGTCTCAGCTTAGGGAGGCACTGAACATCCTCACCTCCTGCAGATTCACTGCACAAGTGAATCCTACTGAGAAGGCGTAATGGCCACAGAGTAAGGCCCAGGGGAAGTTAATCTGTAGTGGTTTAATAGATGTGTTTTGATTGTCCATTTGCAGGTATGGCCAGGATCCCTCAGGTGGAAGGTGGTTTGCAGCTTTATTAGAGTTACTGATGAGCACGAGAATGCCTAGCTCCATCAGCAGCCACGCCACCTGCGTGACACTATCCTGGCACCATCCATTTCTCCATTTCACTTGAGTTTCATGAGCTTTTGCACCATTTCCATTAACTATGAACATCTATTCTCCTGGGCAGACTTCAGTACTCCAGACTTCCCTGGCTTTAACATTTATTACCAAGGACAGCAAAGCACTGATCCTGCCACAGTGGTTAAGATCCATCTTGGGACTCGGTGCAATTCCCACCAGCAAGCAAGAGAGCCTCTCAGCACCCTTCAGTGCTCCAGACAAGCACACCTCTGCCAAGTCCATCTTCCCTCACAAGGGCCTGCACCTCCCATGGTGGCTTGCTTCATGTACAGACCTCCAGTCATAACCCCTCTTGCCCATATCACTGTACACTGGGATAAAGACTACAGCAGGAGCCTCTTCCTCTCTGCCCAAGATGGGGTTTATAAGAGTCCTTCTACGGGCCATGGGTCTTGCAAGTCCCTCTGAATTATAAAAAAGAGACATTTCAACAGACAGTAAGTGAAAGTGAACAAGATTTGGAGAGGAAAATGCATTCTTCAAGAGTGCAATAAAACATGCATTGGCTAGGGAACTATTTTGCCTTGGGTTGGAAGACTTGAACACTTACTACAGCCTACAGGGCATTGCTTACATATCATAAACCTTAGTGTTTCTCAATAAACAGCGTGTGCACGTATGTAACCATGTAAATAACTATTCACAACTGAATACAGACTATAGGTTAGAAGTCCTTAGAACAATAGGTTGAACCAGGTGGTTGGTGGTGTAGTCCCCAGGAGAACCTAATGCAGTAATGTAGAACTTCTGGCAGAAGCAGCAAGTTCTAAGAGAAGGATAAATCTCTCACATTTAGGCATAATGCCTAGACCTTAACTTTCCTTTCTTAAGTGAACAGCTTAAGTAATACTTATTTTGTGAGGTAATCTTCTTGTTTCCTCTCACAAAACAAGGTATAGGACTGCTGTTATCATAACATTCTCCTGGACTGCCACCTCCAGGGTGTCCATCCTCCTTCATTCAGAGGCCCTGGTCTTGATGGTGGCCTGCGCAGCCCTATGATCACCCATAAAATGTGCACTGTTTAGCCTCACAGAAGCTGAAGTTGTCCCTTCCAACCATACGATCCATTTGTTGTCTTCCTGCTAACTGCTGTTGAGAGTTTGTGAGGAGAAACTCAGGTCCTTTCCCACCCAGCTTCAGATGGTGCTGTACCTCAGGAACGTTCCTTCTGCATTGGGTTGGGCAGTCCTGTCATCAGTTTATTTATGCCTTTCTTTGATCCCTGGTACGAGGGGAAAGACCCAGCCTATTTTATATCACCTCCTGCCCAAATCTACTCAATGAATTTTGTAATTCTAAGGAAAAATTACAAGTAACAGGTTGGAAGGAGTTTTTGCAAATGCCGTCTCTTCATCTAAGCTTTTATATAGTTTCTAACAAATAAGAAACAATTTGTGCTTCTGTGTCAGCCATCTAGAAACCTGAGAAACTCTGAACATGTCATGTGTTCTATAGATCTATTTAAATGATCTTTTAATTATTAATACTTCAAAATTCAAACAAATCTAGAATATTCACTGAAGTGTTTCAATGGAAGAAGTAAGACTACTTAAAACTGTGAAGGTCTCAGAAAAAATTATTTACCAGTTTTATTCCTCAGACTGAGACATCTTAATAACATGCGGAGTTTTCAAAACACTCTACAATTACTTTTGTCAGAAGAAAAGGAAAATCTTGTGTTCTGAAAATCATGTTTGAATTAAAGCTATTCTTCTTTAATTTCACCCACAATATGAAAAGAACTTTTCCTTTGGAGTTCACCCCCAAACTATTTGATTTTCAGTGCTCATAGCAATCCAACAAGAAATTATTTGCCTTAGTTCCAGCTAATTCAGTTCATTGGAAGCAGTACTAAAGAGATCTAATTCTAGTTCTAAATTCAAACTAACTTTCTCCAAAACTTCAAAGACCACAGGAAAAAATATTATGCATTGTAAACATAACGAGTTTCATCTCTGCCATCACCCATTTGTGCAGATAAACAGACTCAGAGATGCTTAGAGAACCTCAGTATCTGTTTAACAGTCATAAAGCTAAAGCAAATGAAAAACCCCACATTCTTTTACCTTCTCATGCATACCTTTAGCCAGGCTCTGGGATCAGAAGCATGCTCTTAAAGGCTTTTATTGCTCATACTAATCACATCTCATGCCAGGGTATCACAAACTAGCAAGAGGCACAATACAATGAAGGTGTTGCACGTACATTGAAACTGCTAAATCTTTTCCCTGAAGTATTTTATAAAGTGTATTGTATGACACAATTGGTGAGGCAATAATAAAACATGTGACAAGTTCTGGACAGTGTTTTAGACAGCAAGATGTGTTTTCTAGTGATGGATGCCCTACTGAGGAGGATCGGGGGATCACTGGGCTGTGGTATCAGTGCAGTCTCACCAAGCTCGCTTTCTAAGGACCACAATGTTGTTTTACTGGGTTTTAGTGATCCCTAGCGCCGACTTACACTGATCAAACTGAACTCTTGTAAACTTCCCTTCTGGTGCAGCTCAAGTGCTACAGCATGTGCTCAGGAAAAATGAATGACTTCTTCTTCGATACATAAAGCTACTGGGAGGTATTTTGACATGGGTAAAGTTTGGAAACACATGTGCCCTAATAGACTCTCTGCGGCCCTGTTCAACAGCCACAAAGCTGCTGAATTTCACATCACGTTATTCGCAAACATGGAAAAAGGGTCTCCTGCCAACCTTCCTAGTGTTCCTTGTAAAACACGTCTGATTTCCACTGACAGCATCGCAGCGGGCTGACAATAATCAACATCTCCACCACAGTCCAAGGGAGCACTCGTGTGAACGTGCATCATGCCCCCAGGCTTTGCTGCACCGAACTGAGAAGCTGTTCTGACCTTCCAAACGTGGTATTGTCCTAACTTCCCTCCCAGCAGCAAACTGTGCCTGGACTTAATCCAGCCCTGCAGAACAGCACAAGACCCTAAGCTCGTTCTTTGCTGCTTAAAATACCTAAATCCATTGCCATTCTTTAACAAAAATTAACTGTAGGTTTCCAGTTCTTAAATCCTTGGAACCCCCAGACTGCTCTGCACCTTCTCCCAGTGCTACACTGAAATGTGTAATAAACTAAACACATCTATGCAGAAAGAAACTGGAGAAAGGAAAGTTCACAATGCAGTCAAACTCTGGGATGTCTTTTATTTCGCCTGTTCAGATTGCTTTCCCAGTACTGTGCACACCAGTAACTCCTGATGACTCCTATGGACGTGGAAGTGATTTACAGCATTTGAGAAGAAGGGATACAGGCCCCCTCTCTGCACTTGCTCGTGCTACCAGTCTCCTTCTACTTGGGACATCTCTCAGCCACTGATGGCACCTACTCTGGACCAAGCCTCCATCCAGTGACTTCAGGGCTAGCAGAAATAAGGCTGGTGAGTTATGCCAACCAATAGAGAGGATCTGACCCTTCTTGGAATTTTATTTCAATTGTATATTGGAAGTACAAAGTGATTTAAAAGAAAATCAAAGCTGAGCTTTGGAGGCAGCTCGTAGATATGCCACAAACAATCTTATATACTCCATAGTCACCTACATGGCATCTCTAGTAAAATTTAGCAAGCTCTCTATCTTCACTCTGTCTCTGAATGCAAGAGCAGTTCATAACACCTATGCACGCTTCGGGTTTTGTTTAGGCCCTTGACATCTGCTTGCTCAAAACCAGCTTCATCACAGACCTCCTCCACAGCAAATCTACTTACATTTATGAAAACATGTTGTTTGTTGTTATGGTGCATTACAAGTATAATTCAGAAATATTCGCAGGGTAAAAAGAGAGTGATTTAGGTCTGGTTTTCTGGCATCCAGTCCCTCCAGTCTCTCTCTTGTCCCCTTTTTTTAACCACAAGATTTTTCTAAGCAGGTTTATCTTGATGGAGAACTGTACATACACACACACACACACACAGAGCCTGCAGACTGCAGACATGCAAAAATACTTCATAACTGTAGCATCTTTCAGAGGTCTTTTTTCTTTAACCCCCGCACAAAAAGCATACATCAGCAAACAAGGAAAGTTAACATCAAGGAGTAAAACAAGAAAGGCCAGACAAACTCTGCAGTAATTTTCTTTTGACATTTATGCTTTAATAGATTCCAGAGCCTCATAATTTCTAGGCAGTCTGAAACGGCCATTTGACAGATTTTCACCCTGATGAAAAAGTCATATACTTCAGAGGAAAAATGCAAAATAAAAACAAACAACCTTCTCTACACACAACAGAGTGCCCCTGAAGCATGCAAAATAAAGACCGAATACACTCACAACCACCTACAGCTCTCCCTAGGCTACAGGGTTGTTAACTGAAGAGGAAAATCTGGGCAGGAGGTTGGATCCTTTGCTCTTAATAGCATTAATTCCTGAACTGCCTGTGGCTCGGAGGTGAGGGGCTCTTTACTGCTGCCCATGCACCAAATCCATGCCTGTACAGGTGCAAAACACCACCTAGTTCATGCTGGACCCAAAGCGATGGCACACTCCAGCATACAGGCAGTATCATGGGCAGGTGGCATCTGCACAATGCATTAATTCCCACTCTTCAGGTCAGACATAAGCTTCAGTGCTTTGTGCGTGTATGCCAAGACATACATATTCATCCTATACTCATGCATTAGGCTATGCTGCCTTGCTACCGGTCAGTGAAACCTCATATACGTGCAAATCAGCTCTTAACTGGAGAGGTGCTGAGCTCCAGAGCCTGGAAGCACAGATTTCCCAGCTCTCAGGCTTTCAGGTCAAAACTCAGCTTCTTCCTGCTCAAGGCAGGATCGTCTCTACAGAAACCAGAAATGATGCCAACCCTCCCATGCCAGTTTCACTCTGGATCCCCATCCACTTCTGTCACTGTGAACTGCTGACAGCCCATTCAGTGACTGAAATGACTTCTTAATGAGCATAAACCTCTCTGCATTGGCCTTTTTCCCCTCTCTCCTTGGCAGAACAGCTCGGCAACAGGAGTGGCACAGAGAAACGCAGAGGTACAACTGACTTTTAAGCTCTTGAGCACTGGCCGGCACTTGTGCCCTCTGAAACACCTCTGGATGAGTACCAGGGCAGAGTGCCCGTCCTCTGCCAAACGACTTGCAATGATTTCTTTGGATCTGAGGGAGACATTCTGCATTAATCCTGACTGTGCCACATCAGCACGCTGGATTAAAAGAGGCTTGTATTTTCCAGAGCTGTCAATCTGGTATTTTTCCATGCTCAATAAATTCTTTTTTTTATCCTATAAACAAAAAAATAACAAATGAAGAAGATGACAAACTACAAGGAGATTTAGTCCTAAATTTTCTGGCTGTTCTTCCTTTCCTAGCGAGGGATCAAGACGTACTGCTACAGCTTCATTCAGCAAAGTCTTATGGAAATCTCATTTTGATACTAAAATGATGTTTCCAAATGTATGTTTTGCTCATTGAAGAATTCACCCTCATTTATCTCTCCTACTGGACAGAAAAGGAATGATAAATTATTCCAGCCCAGAAAGCAAATAGCCAGTGACAAAAAAAATGAAAGGAGCAGATCACCACTTGCTTTTCACTTATCTGCCTAAACATCTCAAAATATCTTCTTACTATGTAAAATATGTGTGGCTCAGCTTTGGATGGCAGCCTCTGGCTGCATCTCCATGGCAATAGTAAAGAGAGATGGCAGCCAAAACTGTACAGCCTCCTATTCTCATAGTTTCACTGAAGACTTGATAACAAAGTGGTATTAGGTGGCCCATTCTGTTTGTCAAGTATTAGTTAAAGCTGGAGTTGTCTTTCCTTTGGATGAAGCCAGTAACCAAGGATACAAATAAAAATCCAGGAAGTACTTCAAAACTTCCTTAGAGTGAAACTGGCATAAGCAATGACAACACGGGGCTAAAGAGCTTTTTCAGGCTATCGGCCAGACAAACGGACTTGCAGAAGGTGGTGCAAGCACCTCCAAAACCAAATCCAAGTTGGTTTTTTTTTTTGCAAATAATTTTTCAGCAAGCACAGAGGATACTCTTCATGTCTGAGCACTAGCTGACATATTCTGTGAGGGGGTATGATGTGATTTGGCAGTGTAGATGAAAAAAGATACCAGCAGAAGGGAAATCAGGACAAGGGATTTATAATGGAGACTGGCAAGTTCCAGGGAATCAGTTTTTAATGACAGAGTTTTAAGGAAATTCCATCCTGGATATCATAAGATCACAGAAATGCTGGTTGGAAGCAATCTCTAAGAGCCTTCAGTCCAACCTTCCTCTCATAGCAAGACTATTTCTGACAGTAGGTCAGGTCAGCCAGCGCTTTGTCTAGCCAAGCCTTGAAAGCCTCCAAGGACAGAGATACCATGACAGCTTGGGTAACCAGGAGTGCTTCCAGTGCTGCTCCATCCTCCCCCTTTCCTTATGTCCAATGTAAACCTCCCAAGCTGTAATTTGTTATTGCTCATTGCTCAGTGTTTTGTCATGTGGCATTCCTTAGTTTGACACTGACGTCTTTGTAACTGCCCTTCAAATAGCAGTAGGAGGCTATCTGATCACCCTCCACTGCACCAGTCTAAAACAACCCGCACCCCTCACCCCTCTCCAAATAACGTGCTGAAGGCTCTTGAATATCTTGGCTGCAAATGCAGATGGCTCTGAGCAGCACCCCATGTAACAGCCCTTGGGTAGAGCTTGGTATGGCCCCATGGATCTTCTCTTCAAACCCCCTTTTCAGCCTAGTTAATTTCATGTCCCAGGTACTTTCCTGAAGCAGTGGGCTCTACTGCTTAATGAATGACATCTTACGTGGAAAAGGCAGTCCTCTGTTAATTTTTAGTTCAGTCTTGTTTTCCCTGAATATTCCTAGGCCTTAGAGCAAGGAGGCTGAGCAGACCTTTACTATACTTCACCCTTTACTTCACCCCAGCGCACATATTTCACTATATTTCATCAGAGCTTCCCTTGCTCATCTACGATAAGCATCAGTAAAATAAACGTTTATTTAAGGCAAATGTATGAAACATTTTGGCTTTTTGGGTTTTGTTATTTTGCTTTGTTTTTAATTCATTGCATCCTTTTGATATTAAGCAGAAACAGCAGATTACTCACGACTGCAGGGGGGATGTGCCACCCCTGAAAACTGGGCTTAGTGGCTCAGCACTGACTTAGTGGCTCAGCGCTGAGGGAGAGAGGAGAAAACTCAGAGGGAGAAAACCTGCCTCACAAACCTCACCATTTGTTCCTCTGGCACCCTGGGTTCTCCCTGGCAATAACACCACGCAGGGACTGATCATGCCTTTGCTTGAATAGCTGGTGAGATAAGGTGAGCACACAGCCCAGGAGGTGACGGCTCTGGGCCAGGAGAAGTCACACATGCCGGCAAAACCAACTCAAGTGACTTCAAGAGAAAAGAAAGGGTAGCAGAACGTGTTATTCCTTAAGAACAGAACAAGTAAGTGTCTGCAGCAAACGCAAGTCCAGCTTCCTCCTTAAAGGTGCATAACGATTTCAAGTGATAATTTTATTTAGGATAAGATCTCTATTCCTAATTTATCCTGGAAGTGGGAGAACAGAGCAGCAAACACAAGAAAGGAATGTGGGATCCTGGTCTGGGCTCCCTCACTGACTAACACAGCAAACGTTTACAAGTCACTAACTTGGGTTTCTCCTAATACTAGCTCTTTATTTATCAGTCTCCATGCTCTTTAGAGGACATCTCTTACCAGACGTATATTGTACCCTCTACAGTAAGTCGTTATCTCACTTCAGAACGTGATACTGTGGCTAATCAAAGTAATTCTGAGGATGGCAGTATCTTCACTATTTGTAAATGCTGAAGATTTGCCCCTGTCCTATCCTACTTAAGAGTTTGGGATTAATTGCTTCTGGATGAAAAGAGAATGTACTGCCTTCATTATTATTTTCTATTATGCTTACCATTATTCAAATTAAAGTTCTGGGTTTGATTCTCTATGATATTCTCAATGACCTCAAAGTACCAAGTAATTCATCTGCATCTTTCATGCACTAAGAACACCCTCAGTTAGCTGCACAGGGATCATCAGAGACAGCTGAGCTGAGCTGCCCTCCAGATGTGTCCGTGCTGTCCCCTGATAAAAAAGTGAGCCTGCACATTGAGATACCAAATCCCGAGACTGGTAACATGGGATGAGATGACTATCACATCAGTCTGATTCAAAGCCTAATGATATAAATGAGGAAATTCCTGCTTAATGCCAGGGATCAGGCTCCACCCTGCAACAGGATTATTAACTAGTACATGGAGCTGTCCCTGAGTATGCTCCAAAGCCCACTGGAGTCAACACTGTCTCACTAATCAATGTTAACAGGCACTGGACTAGGCTTTGCTGGCATATCAACAGCGTACTAGCACAGTATCTCTTACATCACACATATCTGGGTTTGTTCCAAGCTCAAGATACAGCAAACAAAATAACATTACCCTTCAGTAAATGAACCCAACCTGAGCAGGGTCTGGCTCTTTCTGTCTTTTCTCTCTTACAAAATAACTACTACTAGTGCTGTGGAAAGGAACTGATTTGGAAGACAACTGCTCCAAATCAAATTAACTACTCCAACTCTCTTTACTTACAAACTCCTACACTTAACAGTTACTCCAAGCAGTCTGGATTTCACTAGTGGTAGAGAGACACTGGCAAGTGAGGACTTCTTTCTGCTATATTGTTACATAGCAAATGTGATCTATTCCTTTAGCATCATTTCTTATTTTATTGTAGTATTATTTTTCCTAGGGAGATGTCTTTTTCTTTTCATCAACAGGTAATAAAGAGAAAATCACTGTGTTTAATGTGATGTAGAATTGTTTGATTTAAACAATAGACCTGGTTCTACATTCACAAAATATTTATTGGGAAAATGACAGTGAGTGAATTATAGAAGCCAGAGCTGAGCTGAAGATGAGTTGACTGCTTTTCCTAATGGCTATCCCAAGTGGACAATGTCGCTTTTGTTACACTGCTTTCCCAATCCCCATGTTTATCTTTCACGTGGTCCCACATTCAGAAACAAATGGGCTTTCATAACTAAAGCAATTATGGGCTGTCAACTGAGCTGCCACAGCAGGCTGCATGCATTCTCTTAGCACAATTGGAAAGTGGGCTGTGGTGGTTCAAAAGCATTTCTGGTGGTCAGACCTTCCTGGTGGTAAGATGGGTACCACAGCTCAGGGTACTCATGGCTACTGGGTCCTTTTGAACTGCATACCATGGTTTGCTGGCCTCCTCCAAAGCAGCAGGCTCCAGCAGATATTCCAGTATCTCCCACTAATGTGTAGCATGACCTACCTACCAAAGACTCATGAAAGAAAAATGGAGTCTTGGGAAGCAGCTGAGAGGGACCAAACTCATTTTTAGGGCTATGGGGAAAAGACTCTGGTGAGCATCACACTTGTGTCTTTTTAATCCATTGATGTTCTTTAAAATACAGAAGAGCAAAGTATCAGTATTTTAGAAGAAAAAGTACAGTACACGTGCTGGGCTGCATCAAAAGGAGCATGGCCAGCAGGTCAAGGGAAGTGATTCTCCCCTTCTACTCCACCCTTGTGACACTCCACCTGCAGTACTGCCTCCAGCTCTGAGGCTCCCAACACAAGAGGACAACGTGGACATGCTTGAGTGGGTCCAGAGGAGGCCATGAAGATGCTCACAGGGCTGGAGCTCCTCTGCTATGGATACAGGCTGAGCACGGAG